>NW_027648080.1:332500-340000 GCF_949987685.1 Ammodytes marinus
TTTTCTGGCATACTAAATAGTAGGGAAGTATGGGGAATGATTTTTTTTTTAATCTTTTTGATTTATGTTCATTTCACTGTATTTGCTTATAGAATGAAACGAAATGCTGTTGTTCACTCGCTATCATTGTGTGAAACATTAATAAGTAGCCCACATAGCTAAAATGATCAATCTCTAAAAAAATAAAAATATTATTTGTAGAGTAGTATAACACCATTTACAGAAACAAAACTCACAAATTGCTTGACAAAAAAAAAAAAAAAAATAAATGAAAATGTAAAGTTATATTAGGCCTACTACAAAATAGGTAACCAGTGTCACTATTGCCTTGTTTGTATTGAATGCCACACATGACATTAAAGTGACCTGACAGAATACAGATATACAGTATATAGCCTAAATAATAAACACTTACACATTTGCTTTCATCTAATATTCCTACGCCCTTAAGAAACATGTGTTAAACTTTACATATCTTTTTTTTTCTGTCACATAGATTAAAATAACGATTTTAAAACAGAACAAGCAGCATTTACATATGTATTTTGTCCTGTTTTTGTTCCACTTACTCAAACCTTAAACACTTAGAGACGACGTGAGGAATGTTCCCATGACTGAAAACATTCCTAACATCTCTAAAACCATTTGTTACAGTTATTTAAATTATTTTAGTTCCACAGTCTGAGGTTCTACTGGTTTCTACTCCAACCAGTGATTTAAAGCTGCAGTGTGTAGAATTTTGGGGTTTTATTTCCTAGCAGAGGAAAAATGAGACTGTTTCAGAAATATTTAAAAGTTCCTCATAGTGACTTTAATTTTGGTTCTTGGTTGCTACAGTAGAACATAAATATATTTAGACCAAATAGAATAAATGAGCAAAGAGAGTGAGGTGCTTTTTTTTTAACAACAACCCATTAAAAACATCACACCAGTCTATAGCTGAACAGAAGCTGTCAGAGAACCCGCTGTGTGTGTGTGTGTGTGACTCTCTGTGTGTGTGTGTGACTCTCTCTGTGTGTGTGTGTGTGTGTGTGTGTGTGTGTGTGTGTGTGTGTGACTCTCTCTCTGTGTGTGTGTGTGTGTGTGTGTGTGTGTGTGTGTGTGTGTGTGTGTGTGTGTGTGTGTGAGAAAACCTGCTGTGTTTGGATCCATTACAGTCTGGCACTTTTCCAACACTGGGCCCATCTGTCTCTATGTGATGTTTTTGCTATAACGGTCTTTCTTTCTTTCTTTCTTTCTTTCTTTCTTTCTTTCTTTCTTTCTTTCTTTCTTTCTTTCTTTCTTTCTTTCTTTCTTTCTGTCTGTCTGTCTGTCTGTCTGTCTGTCTGTCTGTCTGTCTGTCTGTCTGTCTGTCTGTCTGTCCTTCTTTACTCCTCTAGCTGCTTGAATCCCACTAAGATGGAGAATATGCTCTTAAACAGTGAACATTTTAAAGCTGGAGTGCGTAACTTTTTCATGTAAATTAATGTCTGTGTTACATTCAAGCCATCAGCCAAACGAGTTGACACAAAGTTGATTAAGCCTATTATCAGCTCCACAAAACTCTCTCTGTATTTCTGGGTGTGGCAGCGTTTACAAACTGGTGCCCCCCCCCCCCCCCCCCCGACACTGGCCCAAGAAGAGCCCAAGACATGTTTCAGTTGTTGATTCTACTGCTAAGAAAAAACCTGGACGTATACAGCAGAAGGTATAAAATCCATGTGCCATCACTGAAGGCTTTACCTCATGTAGATGGCGATGCACCGTCGACAGTGTTGTTGTAATTACTCAGAATATTCCTTATGGGAGCGACAGAAGTTACACACTATAGCTTTAATCTTGCTCTTTCTAAAGCACATTGTTATTCAAGGTTCATCACTACAGTGACATGGCAAAAAGAAGCATCGTCATTGTGTAGCCAAGTGAGTGTGTTGGGGTCCCAGCTGATAAAATATTAATATTTTGTGTGTCAAAGAACAAAAACATCTTGTTGGTGAATAATTGATGTAGAAAGTGCAGTAAAAACCCTGCAGTCAGATTAGGGATTTAACTTTTCATTTTCAAGCTTTATTAGACAGTACAGAGTTGAAATGGAGAGAGAGAGACAGAGAGAGAGAGGAGGGATGACCTGCAGTAAAGGTCCACGGGTCGGATTTGAACCCGCGACCACTGCAACGAAGGCCGGAGTCAATATGGTACACGCTCTATCCACTACACCACCGGAGCGCCCAGGATTTAACTTTTTAATGTCTCATGTTTCTAGCAAATCCCACATTTCTAAAACGTCCTTCAAAAACAGTTTATTACGTGGCACTGTCTGATAAATACTTGGTTCTGATTTGTCAGTCACGTCATTCTACAGGTCTGTTATTTCCAGCAAGACAGACCGCTGTCAAGGGTATAATGATGACCGTTTCCAAAGGACCTACGTCATAGTTTTGATGGATAGACGTCCACACACAGGGCTACTACTCGTTCAGAAAACAATGGAATACTTTTTCAACATGATTTTGCATGTATCAGGAAAGCAGGGAACACAGGAGTCATGGTGAATTATTAATGTAGAAAGTGCAGTAAAAAACCCTGCAGTCAAGATTAGGGATTTAACTTTTTAATGGCTCATGTTTCTTATGTTTTTCAAATCTCACATTTCTTAAGGCTATTTTTCCCCCCAAAAAACAATAATCAAAACTAGATTAAAGTTACCAAATATCAACATTTTTAGTAGTTGTCTAAACCTAGTAGTGGCTGTGGCTCAGTTGGTAGAGCGGGTCGGCTGATGATCAAAGGGTTGGAGGTTCGATCCCCGCCCTGCCACTTGTGTCATAGTTGTTGTGTCCTTGGGCAAGACACTTCACCCACCTTGCCTCGTGTGAATGTCGATAGTTAGCTGCTGCTATCGGTGTATGAACGAGTGTTTGAATGGTAACGTGGGAAAGGAAAACAGGTCTCCCTTGAAAAAGAGTCTCCGGACTCAATGGGATTTACCTGTAGAAATAAAGGTTAAAAAAAAAAGTAGTTTTTTATTAAGAGCTTTAGGGATATCTGCACGTTTCACAACACAGGTAAAACATATTTTTTTCAAGCACTGCTCAATCTTGAGATTTGTCTATCTATCTATCTATCTATCTATCTATCTATCTATCTATCTATCTATCTATCTATCTATCTATCTATCTATCTATCTATCTATCTATCTATCTATCTCTCCCTCTCTTCCATAACATGTCTTCTTTCATACTAGTATAAATCAAAAGGTCCAACATGTACATTCAGGTGTTTATTTGACTAAACCTTGTCTGTTTGCGTCTGTATATTTCTCCTATACAACCATCTTTAACGGACATTATCTCAACATTAGTTTTTTCCCCCCAAAAATCTCAACTTCTAAAGCACTTTTATTTTGTCATTATACAATTAACAGTGTGATGTGTCATTAGTCTCTGTAGTTTAGTGAGCAGATCTTTACAGCACAATCAGCTGTGTGTGTGTGTGTGTGTGTGTGTCTTTAGCTGTGTGTGTGTGTGAGTGTGTGTGTGTGTCTTTAGCTGTGTGTGTGTGTGTGTGTGTGTGTGTGTGTGTGTGTGTGTGTGTGTGTGTGTGTGTGTGTGTGTGTGTGTGTGTGTGTGTGTGTGTGTGTGTGTGTGTGTGTGTGTGTGTGTGTGTGTGTGTGTGTGTGTGTGTGTGTGTGTGTGTGTGTGTGTGTGTGTGTGTGTGTGTGTGTGTGATGCTGACTCTTTACTTTAACGCCATAAAATCTTCCTGACTTTTACTTTTATTTTCTACATCACTGAATCTCGTTCTCTCCCTCTCTCTCTCTCTCTCTCTCTCTCTCTCTCTCACTCCCTCTCTCTCTCTCTCTCTCTCAGCAGAATTCAGTTAACGTCTGAACCTCTTTTAAAGGTGCAGTCAGTGATTCTGGAGATCGCGTGTTGTCTAAATCACTTTTTGGTCAATATCGGTGAATATCTCCTCATGATCTGCTATCTGTCTGTACTGTATGTGTGAGCTGGTAAGAAATCCAAGTGTTAATACACAGCCTAGGCTCTGTAAACGGGCATGTTGCTAGCTACGGTGGCCATTTGTTAACATACATGTTTACAGAGCCTAGGTTGTGTATTTTCTCTGATTTTTAACCACTACACCACGAGGGCACCCCAAGGGTTTTAAAGGGCTGAAACTGTTGGTGGTTAGTTTAATGGTAAGGGCAAGCATTGCATTTTCTTTCTACCGATTTTGTGCATTTTTTGCAACTTCAACTTAAAGGTGCAGTGTGTAATATGACATCATCAAGAAAGTTCTACAAAGTTCTAGAATGCAACGCTCCCTGGATAACCCCAACCCTTTTGAATAATAACAGAAGCTACAGTGGCCTTCAAGGACAAGAACAATTCTAAAGTTTAAACAATGCACCTGATGACATTCCAACCAACATGGATGCCTCTATAAGACTTGCCTGCTCAATGTACAAAATGTAATATTAATATTTGTAATTCTCCGCTCAGGAGGATAATTCAGATTATTGGCACAGGTGATTTTACACCAACGAGGACATATTTATGAATGAGGATATTGAGTTTAGCTAATAAATGACTTAAAATGTTACACAGTGTCCCTTTTTAATAGCTGATTCATTCATACACTGATTATTTCCCCCAAAGTAACTGTGCTGTCAGTCTGTAGAATCTGTTTGCTATGATTTCCAAACACTATCAACGCTCATTCAGTCAACAGCCGCTCTGCACTCAGGAAACGATTGTTCTTGAGGTTAAAATCTAACTTCCTGTTTGGATGAATGTTTGCTAACATGCTGACAATGATACAGCAGTTATGTAACAGATAGTCAATGCCTCCCTCTCTCTCTCTCTCTCTCTCTCTCTCTCTCTCTCTCTCTCTCTCTCTCTCTCTCCGTGTCTCTCCCTCTCTCTCTCTCTCTCTGTCTCTGTCTCTGTCTCTCTCTCTCCCTCTCTCTCTCTCTCTGTCTCTGTCTCTCTCTCTCTCTCTCTCTCTCTCTGATGGTTTCTGTGGCAGGAAATGTTTTGTGAATCTTTATATCTGGGCGTGTGTGTGTCTGTCTGTATGTCTGTCTGTCTGTCTGTCTGTCTGTGTGTCTGCAGCATTTCCTCTCTGATCAAATCATCTCAGCTGATCGTAATGTGTCTCACTTAGAGCAGCATTTACAGTAACACAAACTCCACTGTACCCACTTACTGTTTATTACCTCATGTGTTTAAACCTGCAGTGTGTAGAATTTTGGGTTTTATTTCCTAGCAGATTTTGTAGAAAGTAATTATAATATCCATAAGTACATTTAATTTAGTGCATAATAGCTGAACAAAATGTTTTGAATTTTTTATTTTTCCCTTAGAAAGGGTCTCATATATGTCCATATTTCTGAATATTTTGGACCAAGGCCTAGTGCCGCCATCTTGAAAGTGTCATAGTTGGAATTTCATCAGGTGCATTGTTTAAAATTTAGAATTGTTCTTGTCCTTGAAGGCCACTGTAGCTTCTGTTATTATTCTAAAGGGTTGGGGTTACCCAGGGAGTGTTGCATTCTAGAACTTTGTAGAACTTTCTTGATGATGTCATATTACACACTGCACCTTTAAGGTAGTTTGTGACAAGGTGTGCTATCAGTGTGTGTGTGTGAATGGGTGAATGTGGTAAGAAATGTAAAGCGCTTTGGGGCTGAGAAAATTGGTTAAAAGCACTTTATAAATCAAGTCCAATTACATCTATAAGGTTAGAAACAGTCTCATTTGTCCTCTGATGATCATAAATTACATGTCACAGCAAACGAGACCATCAGTGCAAAGAATGCTATTTTTATATAGTTTTTCTTAATGCCTTTGTCATGGGTGTACGGTCACAACAACAACTTCTCTGATGCAGTTTTTTTGTGGGCCTTGCACAGTAAATGCTGCGTCACCACACAGATATTGACGCCTACGTTGACTGGATATAGTTTTGATAGTTATAATTATTGCTCAAATAACGTTAGACACTGTAAGACAATGTGGAGTAGAGTTGGGTGGTAGTATACAGTGATATCATATCCGGGGGGTATTTAAAACATATCAATGGTATACCTTTTAATTAGCCTCAGTAAAAACATGTGCTGTGTAATGCTTGGTGTGTGTTTGTAATAATTGCCTTCAAAAGCCTGGGTTTGACGTATATAATTATTGTGCCAGGCCCAGGAAGAGCAGATTAGTTTTAATTTTCTGCCTACAGACACACACGCACGCACGCACACACACACACACACACACACACACACACACACACACACACACACACACACACACACACACACACACACACACACACACACACACACACCCTTTCTAAAGTGTGGTGTCTGGGATGAGCTCAGTCATGTTTAAATTTGAGGTAAATGTTCAAACGGAAGTTTTTGATAATTTTCTGTAATATATTCCAGTCATTATAAAACATGTTGTGGCGGGTTGCTCCGGTGGTGTAGTGGATAGAGCGCGTACCATATTGGCTCTGGCCTTCGTTGCAGTGGTCGTGGGTTCAAATCCGACCCGTGGACCTTTACTGCAGGTTATCCTCTCTCTCTCTGTCTCTCTCTCTCTTTCTCTCTCTCTCTCTCTCTCTCTCTCTCTCCCCATTTCTACTCTGTACTGTCTAATAAAGCTTGAAAATGCCCATTTCTAACAGAATAACTTTACTTTAGAGTTTCTTTGGCTGTGGCAGGATTTAGGCAGTTTAAGTCTTATAAAACTTAATGTAAAGTATTTGGTTGGCGTTCAGATAAACAAACATGTTCCTATAGAATGTGTGTGACCTGTTTGCATGAAGCGTGTTGGATTAGCAGAGAGAAAGGGCTGCTTTGTGTGTGTGTGTGTGTGTGTGTGTGTGTAGGGGGGTTTATTGGTGTGTGTGTGTGTAGGGGGGTTTATTGGTGTGTGTGTGTGTGTGTGTGGGGGGGGGGGTGAATTGAAGTGTGTGTGTGTGAATGAGTGTTTGTGTAAGGAGGGTGAATTGAAGTGTGTTTGGTAGTGAGAGAGAAAGAGAGAGAGTGTGTGTGTGTGTGTGTGTGTGTGTGTGTGTGTGTGTGTGTGTGTGTGTGTGTATTGATGTGTGTGTGTGTGTGTTCTTCCAGCACAACGGGGATGTTGTCCGGTTGCCTGGTTGCTATAGGAACCAGAGGGGGGACGGGGGGGGGCAGCACTAAACGTCTCCGCGGCAACAACATGAGCAATGTCCAACTGAGACTAGATTTAGGATGAGGTCGAGTAGTTTGGAAACAAAACATAATCATTCACGGAAAATGTTATTCCTCATTTCATCCTTCTCCTAAGGTTGGCCTAAATATAGTCCATTTACTATTAGTAGTTCCCTGTTCTCGTGTGCAATAATTCCTTTTTTTTTTTTTTTTTTTTTTTTTTTTTTTAATTCTTTTTATTTTGTTTTTTTTGTAACAATAATCAAACAAACAAACAACACCAGACAATACATACAAACTAAGAAAAGACAGAAAAAAATAAGAAA
>NW_027648080.1:345000-347500 GCF_949987685.1 Ammodytes marinus
ATTTTCAAGTACTGAATTAATGGTAGGACTGTGGCCACTAGAACTGGTCTCTGGTCAGCAAAGGTCTTGAAAACAGCATAAGTGTGCTTGTGACATGCGTGCCACCCATGCATGTGTATGGCACGTGTCCCAGCAGATTTTTGAAATCTGAATAAAAAAATTTAAGTTTGTAGTTAGCGAGTGTAACATGTTCTTAGCAAGGGCAGAATTTCATAAATAAAGGTTTATTTTTTTAGCAAGATATTTGGTCAAAAGCTAGTGGTCATCCGTCCCTCTGTCCAGTTGTTAGGCATCTGGCTGCTAGCAAGTTATGTTGTCTTGCTAATTTTACTATTCATCTGAACTGAAATAAATATTGACTTTTTCCTTTATTATCTTCGCCAGAATGCACCAGAATGCTTAGATTACATGTTAAAAACACAAAAAAAATATTCTGGGGGGGATGCCCCCAGACTCCCCTTCAGGGGTTTAGTTTTCTGACAAACATTACAATGGATACTAACATGATTTGGGCATTTGAGATTATAAATCATCTTTGAATTGGTTGTACAGCATATCACATGCTATTCATTCAGGGGTGCGATGGCCACCCCACTCTAGCTCTGTGGCCCACCTTGGCCACCCCCAGTCAAAATTTCCTGGAATCGCCACTGAGACCCTGTTTCCACCTGGCATTAATATGTGGTTCTGAGGAATCCGATCGTTATATGTAAATGTAATATGCTTGTTCAGACCTGGCCTTAACAATGCGTCTTCTATGCGCGTTTGCGATCCGGATTCGAATTCCCCGCGCTGTATGGAAATCAGCTCGTACATCATTTCCGCTTATAGGCTACTGTTGTTTTTAATCGGCGGGGGCAGCAGTGCCCCGCCCTTGCCTAGTCTGCCGGAAATAAAAGAAGAAGAAGAAGAAGTGTTGACCATCCACGACCATAGACATTATAAATCCCTTTATAATGTCTATGGTCACCTCGGCAAGAGTCTTGTGTTTTGGTGAAAATGTGAGCACAGCACTGTTTATTGTGTGGTGTTTTCCTCGTCAATAAATTAATCACTTGGTTACACTGTGTCCCACTGCGTAGCTGCCGCAGCCAGCACTGTTCGCTCACTGTCTCTATTATGAGGTGCACCGAGCCGTCTCTGTGTGTTTACGCCATAGATAGTAGTAGGCTAAATACACGCTCACAACAACACGGGGGGAATAAATAAAAAAGCGGCTGGTTTGACCGAGCAAAAACGAGAGACCGCTGGCTTGACCACAGTTGGTCGAAAGAATCATTTCCGCCTTGTGTAGTCACCTCGGCTAGAGTGAAGAGAGTCAGTGTGTTTTGGCGAAAATGTGAGCGCGGCACTGTTTATTGTGTGGTGTTTTTCCTCGTCATTAAATGAATCAGTTGGCTACACTGTGTCCCACTGCTACGATGTCACGAAGCTGCCGCAGCCAGAGCTGTTCGCTCACTGTCTCTATCAGTTGCACCGAGCCGTCTCTGTGCTCACAACAACACGGGGGGAATAAATAAAGAAGCGGCTGGTTTGACCATGCAAAAACAAGAGACCGCTGGCTTGACCACAGTTGTTCCACACATACTTTATTATTTACCTGCAACGGTGCGCTTTTATGACGTGAATTGTCGCGTGAATGAGTACGCCTTTCCGCCCAGTCACTCGCCGCAGTTGAGTGGGCGGGGCCTAATGTGTATGAGATACGCATACGTGTTTCCACTGTTAATGGGTATGTGGATATGTGGTCTCAAACCACCTCCGAATGTGGATAATCTCAATGCGCATTCAATGCGCATTGAGCGTGTTTCCACCTGTAGTTAGCGCGATCGGATCCTAAAAACCACATATTAATGCCAGGTGGAAACAGGGTCTGAGACACACACAACTCCGCGTTCAGGCTGCACAGCACATTAATCGCAGGTAGCATTTTGAGCTAAATCTGGCCACTTTCCAAATCCAAGACTCAATAGTTGAAACATTCTCTGAACTGGGTTGTCAGACAGCAGTGTTTCCCATTGATCATAGACTTTGTTTTGTGAAGCTTTTTCATAACAGGTATACCTATTGTAGAATTTATTCTGTGTATGTTCTATTTAGGCTACTATTTTCTTCTCTTCTAAGGAGATTTTAAAAAAAAAACACATTTCCTCAGTGTCTCATTGATACAATCTCATAATTAGCTTTTAAAGTGCACCAGAATTTAACGTTAAAATATAAGAAATTTCCGGACCACAACCCTAAACCCAATGTTCAACTCAAAGGTGCGCCACTGGCCTAGCCCTTGTGATAATAACAATAATAGATTATCTATCTATCTATCTATCTATCTATCTATCTATCTATCTATCTATCTATCTATCTATCTATCTATCTATCTATCTATCTATCTATCTATCTATCTATCTATCTATCTATCTATCTATCTATCTATCTATCTATCTATCTATCTATCTATCTATCTATCTATCTATCTATCTATCTATCTATCTATCTATCT
>NW_027648080.1:350000-353779 GCF_949987685.1 Ammodytes marinus
ACACACACACACACACACACACACACACACACACACACACACACACACACACACACACACACACACACAGACACACACACACACACACACACACAGACACACACACACACACACACACACACACACAGACACACACACACACACACACACACAGACACACAGACACACACACACACACACACACACACACACACACACACACACACACACACACACATCTTGTGAAACCAGTGACTGTATCATCGATGTTTTCATGCTCTAGTTCTTCACTCACTGAACTGAAAGGAATCAAGTGTGTGTGTGTGTGTGTGTGTGTGTGTGTGTGTGTGTGTGTGTGTGTGTGTGTGTGTGTGTGTGTGTGTGTGTGTGTGTGTGTGTGTGTGTGTGTGTGTGTGTGTGTGTGTGTGTGTGTGTGTGTGTGTGTGTGTGCGCGCTCCCATCTGGGTCCCTGTATCATTACTGTCCACATACAGTAAATAGGCTATATTGTGTTTTTCTCTTTCATACTGTTTTTCTATTTAAAGCTGCAGTGTGTAGAATGTTGGGTTTTATTTCCTAGCAGATTTTGTAGAAAGTAATTATAATATCCATAAGTACATTTAATTTAGTGCATAATAGCTGACATTTTTTTTTTAATTATTATTTTTTCCCTTAGAAAGGGTCTCATATATGTCCATATTTCTGCATATTTTGGACCAAGACCTAGTGCCGCCATCTTGAAAGTGTCATAGTTGGAATGTCATCAGGTGCATTGTTTAAAATTTAGAATTGTTCTTGTCCTTGAAGGCCACTGTAGCTTCTGTTATTATTCAAAAGGGTTGGGGTTACCCAGGGAGCGTTGCATTCTAGAACTTTGTAGAACTTTCTTGATGATGTCATATTACACACTGCACCTTTAAATGCAGTAGATAAAACTTGTTTGGGGAGAATTAATATTTAACATACATACTGCATAGGCAATATTGTGTTTTTCGTAGTGTTTCTATAGGCAATTTAAGTTCATCTAATTATTGGTAAACATATAAATAATTAATAACTTGGCCTAATTAAGCGCATACACTCAACAGAAAGATATTGCAAGCTGCGTTAAAGGGCGTCTGTGGTGAAGTGTGTAGGGCGGTTCGGTCGTCCACTGGGTTACAGGGTCGGTGGTTCGATCCCCCGTCTCCCCGCCACATGTCCAAGTGTCCCTGGGCAAAGAGACACTGAACCCTAAATGTCTCCTGATAGTTATAGCTTGCACCCTGCGTGGTAGCTGCTGCTGCTATCGGTGTATGTATGAATGTGTGTGTGAATGGGTGAATGTGTACAAAACAATGTAAAGCGCTTTGAGTCTGTGAAAAACCAGGGAAAAGAGCTTTATAAGTGGAGGCCATTTAACATTTACAAAGCTACAGTTGTCCATCACTGCCATATTACACAGTGGGATCGGTCCTGACCACCTGTCATGTCTGTGGTCGCTCTGCTCCACTAGCTGTTGGCCTTTGTGTCCAACTGAGAGTGAAACCAGAGCGCGCGCACACACACACACACACACACACACACACACACACACACACACACACACACACACACACACACTGTCTGTCTGTCTGTCTGTCTCACACTTACCTGAGAGCCTACAGCTGTTAGTCTGTCTGTCTGTCTGTCTGTCTGTCTGTCTGTCTGTCTGTCTGTCTGTCTGTCTGTCTGTCTGTCTGTCTGTCTGTCCGTCTGTCTGTCTCACACACTCACCTGAGAGCCTCACGCTGTATCTATACTGTGTCTGTCTGTCTGTCTGTCTGCCTGTCTGTCTGTCTGTCTGTCTGTCTGTCTCACTCACTCACCTGAGAGCCTCCAGCTGTTTCTATACAGTCAGGTGTCAAAGAGAACAGAACGACAGGGACGCAGAGTCTCGCTGTGTGACATTGTCTCACAGCTATGAAGCTTAAATATCACTTGTGTGCTCTTCATACTAATACAGTAAATATATATGTGTGTGTGTGTGTGTGTGTGTGTGTGTGTGCGACTGTGTGTGTGTGTGTGTGTGTGTGTGTGGTTGTGGGTCTGTGTGTGTGTGTGTGTGTGTGTGGTTGTGGGGGTGTGTGTGTGTGTGTGTGTGTGTGTGCGACTGTGTGCGACTGTGTGTGTGTGTGTGAGATCTTAGTGCTTAAAAAAATGTGCCTGTATCAATTATTTAAATAATTCATTCAGCATTATCAGTCAGTTTAGAATGGTTCTGATTTACTAAAGCCCCTATCTCACTGGGCTGCGACTGTTTGTGACAAGTTGGAGACTGCATTCTCGAGGGAGTCTCTAAACTGTCTCCAAATGTTCGCGGAGGTCTCAATTTCCTCGCATGAGTCGCAGAGCCGCGCAGTCCTGTCGCATGAATTTTGAACATGTTCAAAAAAAGTGTGCGACAAATCTAGTCTCAAAATAGTCTCAGAGTGGTCGCATGTGTCTCAAACGCGTCGCAAACCCTTCTCAATTTAGTCTCCGCGAGTCAGAAAGTGCGAGCAATGTGAGACAACTTTGCGAGGGTTTGGCGATATATGAAACTAAATTGTGACTGATTTGAGACAAAAATTAGACTGACATTCCGTTCGTGCGACGCTCGCCAGACGTTCGCGAGACATAAATGCGACCTCCTGGCAAGTGTTGGCCAGGACATTCGCAAACGTGTCGCGAGAAACCAACTCAGTGAGACTGCAAGTGAAAATTGTCGCTAATTCGCATATTTTGTCGCAATTTTGTGTCTCCAACTTGTCGCACACTGTCGCAGCCCAGTGAGATAGGGGCTTTACATATGCACGGTAGGTGGTCAGAGCAAAACCGGACTGTGATATTGCGTTCTTAATTTTTTAAATTTTATTAAATTAATTAGGCTAGATGTAGTAAATGAGGGCCAGTGTTGAAGGCTTTCAGGCGAGTCTGTGAGCTTGGGTTTTGTTCTCACTTAGAGGAAAAGGCCCAAAGCTATTGGAGCAGAACAAACACAGATGGTCAATACCTGGACACCATTTATTGTATTATTCCCTTTCTCTCTGTGTGTGTGTGTGTGTGTGTGTGTGTGTGTGTGTGTGTGTGTGTGTGTGTCTCTCTCTCTTACTCTGTTTGTGTGTGTGTGTGTGTGTGTGTGTGTGTGTGTGTGTGTGTGTGTGTGTATGTGTGTCTCTCTCTCTTACTCTGTTTGTGTGTGTGTGTGTGTGTGTGTGTGTGTATGTGTGTGTGCGTGTGTCTTTTTCTGTGTGTGTGTGTGTGTGTGTGTGTGTGTGTGTGTGCGCGCTTGTGTCTTTTTCTGTGTGTGTGTGTCTGTCTCTCTCTCTCTGTACGTGTGTGTGTGTGTCTTTCTCTCTCTCTCTCTGTCCTTGCCTTTGTGTTTTTAAATGTAACTTGATCCCCTGATGAAGCAAAACGCTCAGAGGCCAAAGTCCCTGAGCTCAAACAACAAGCGGATCATCTTCCATTAACGTTCAATGATAAATGAATCAATAGACACCTGATCTCTCTCTCTCTCTCTCTCTCCCTCTTTATCTGTCTCTCTCTGTGTGTGTCCCTCTCTCTCTCTCTCTCTCTCTCTCCCTCTTTCTCTGTCTCTCTCTGTGTGTGTCCCTCTCTCTCTCCCTCTCTCTATTTCTCTCTCTCTCTCTCTCTCTCTCTCTCTCTCTCTCTATTTGTCTCTCTGTCTCTCTCTCTTCTCTCTCTGTCTCTCTCTCTCTCCCTCTCTCTCTCTCCCGCTCTCTCTCTCTCTCTTTCTGTCTTATTCTGTCTCTCTCCATCTCCCTCTCTCCCTCTCT
>NW_027648080.1:353979-356479 GCF_949987685.1 Ammodytes marinus
GGTGCAAGCTAACTATCAGGAGACATTTAGGGTTCAGTGTCTCTTTGCCCAGGGACACTTGGACATGTGGCGGGGAGACGGGGGATCCAACCACCGACCCTGTAGTTGAGGGTCGACAACCCTATCCACTTTGCCATGGATAGATGGATAGATGGATAGATGGATGGATGGATGGATGGATGGATGGATAGATAGATGGATGGATAGATGCATGGATGGATGGATGGATAGATGGATAGATAGATAGATGGATGGATGGATGGATGGATAGATGCATGGATGGATAGATAGATGGATGGATGGATAGATACATAGATAGATAGATGGATGGATGGATGGATAGATAGATAGACAGACAGAGTTAATGGACACTGACTAGAGGTTTTAGTGGTTTACTTGAATGCTTCTGTCTTCTGTTCCTGACACTGTGACACAGCATTTGGGAAGTGGTGAGTCAGCGAGATACATCAAGACATTTATGGGAAATATTTTATTCGTTTATCTCTCTGTTTGTGATGGGAAACCATTAATAGAAACAAATGTTGGTTGACAAATACTAAATAAGGGACTCCGAGGAACTTTCCATTTGTGTTAGGGTTAGGGTTCACAAGCTTTTGCACATACAACATTTTTTTTAATCTGTTTTAACAATTGATTTCCAGAAAAAAAAATGTTGAATTGATAAACAAACATCTGTTATTTAATATAATAATAAATACTGATATTGATAAAAATGAATGAATATTGGTTAAACTGAATACAATTACAAAATGCTCAAGGGGTTCACATACTTTCAAACAGCATTGTATAACGGGAGACAAATGCACCTTCAGTACCTAATACACTGAACCTAAAAATATGACTAGTTGTTTGTGCATCTGGCGGTTTTACATAACGTCTAAAAGCCTAAGGGGTGAGCAGATGATCATTTCAAATCACCACCACGCTGAAATCACAAGCTAACCAGCTGTCACACCTTTAGCAGGCCTCAAGGAATACTTCACCCATACGGAACCAGCGTTCTATCATTATAAAATCACTATTATAATATAATGAATGAGGTGTTTCTTCCCTCAGTCTTCCCTTGGCCCAGCTGTCCTGTTAATCCTAACCCTACATTTTACCATGTGTGATGGTTGTGTTCTAGAGTCTCAGTCCTCTTCACAGCAGACCCGGGTTAGAATCCAGCCCGGGTCGTTCTCTGCATGTCATTCCCCTCTCTGACGCATTTCATCTCTGTCTCTACAAATCTATCTGATAAAGCGAAAAAAGCAAAACATGTCTTTCAGCCTTGCGGTCTAGCAGATAACCGTCTGGTCACCACCATGCTGAAATCACACGTCCATCAGCTGTTCTACTTTCCACCTTCTGCTCTGAACAGATAAACAAATCAGATGTTGTCTAACGTTGCTTTTAAAAAAAATAATTTTGTAGACATGTACATAGTAGTAGTAGTAGTAGTAGTAGTCTTTATTGGCAGACTCATGGTCCATATACAACACACATAATAAATATAGACATAAACACAAGAATATATTAAAAAAGAGACATCACAACAGAGATTTGTACCAGAGCTTCCATAAGGAA
Organism: Ammodytes marinus; assembly: GCF_949987685.1. Lineage (NCBI taxonomy): Eukaryota > Metazoa > Chordata > Actinopteri > Uranoscopiformes > Ammodytidae > Ammodytes > Ammodytes marinus. Next base: position 355,567 of record NW_027648080.1, read on the forward strand.
GACTGGTATCGCACACAACTACATGCAGGATTCACCAGCATCTGCACAAGACTGTTCTTGCAATCGTTTAGGCGGAGAATAAATCTGTACATTATGTGTCTCAAGAGAGCTTCAAAGGTGTACTTTTTAGGATTTATACAATTAAACGAAGGCTGCATCCAAAATCCGTTCTGTACAAAACTTGGCCATTAAAATATTACAAAAAAAAATAGTTTTAAAGTCAGTAATCATCTGGCAAAGTTTTAAAATGATATGTATAAGTTCTATCAGTTTCCCCTATTGTAGAACAACATTAGACTGCTTCAGAACATTTTTCAAAGTTCCTCGTAGCACCTTTTAACCCATTGATGACGGCTGCTGCGCGATGCCACAATGGCTCTCCTGCCTGATGCTGCATCGTGCAGCATTATTACTTTATCTAATTTTCATGGCATTCCCAGCATAGAATGCACTGTCATTGGTTCAAATACACATGAGGTGGGTTTTGTTGATTTTTTTAAGACCACGTGACCACCCAAAAGTTGTGTGGTTTGCCGAAAATCATGTCAATCAAAAAAATAAAAAATAAAAAAATAAAACAAAATAATAATAAAAATACGCCAGCTGTGTCGGCGACAGAACAGTTACTGGCGTTTGATGCGCAGAATCAAGGTCTACTATAGACTACTGACGAAAATCACACAACACATTGCATCTATTTATTAACAATATTTAATAATTTTCTAATTCATCTAATTTTGACGATTTTTTGAAAAATTTGTTGGTTTGTAAGGGCTAAGGGAGCATGTTTAAATAAAACCTGTGAACCTTAACTTTTAAATGTATTTTATTTCATGTTTCTATGTGCTACACAGGCTTAGATATTAAGGTTTTGGTAGACTTGACAATTCATACTATTTTTTCAGAAAACCCT
>NW_027648080.1:361479-366479 GCF_949987685.1 Ammodytes marinus
CATACAGGATGTGTGTGTGTGTGTGTGAGAGAGAGAGAGACAGTTGACAGACATGATGTGTGTGTGTGTGTGAGTGAGTGAGAGAGAGAGACAGTTGACAGACAGGATATGTGTGTGTGTGTGTGTGTGTGTGTGTGTGAGAGAGAGAGACAGTTAGTAGACAGGATGTGTGATGGGTGTGTGTGTTTCATTACATAATTTGTTTGATCGTTATCTGTTGGTTTTTAAAGATGCATTCAACTGCTAATTGTTTTTATAATAGGCCTAGGTGTGGTGTGTGTGTGTGTGTGTGTGTGTGTGTGTGTGTGTGTGTGTGTGTGTGTGTGTGTGTGTGTGCATGTACTTGTATTGGCATCTTTGTGAGGATCAGTTTAAGCTTTTAACAATCCGAGTGGGGACATTTTCGGAAAGTGAGGACATTTTGGCCGGTTCTCACTTTGGGACAGGCCTTTAAAGGGCTGTTTGAGGGTTAACACTAGGTTTTAAGGTTCAGGTATGAATTAGGTTTATGTTAGGGTTAGTGTAAGAGTTGGGGTTAGGCATTTAGTTTGGATGGTTAGGGTTTGGGGAAGGGACTAGGGAATGCATTATGTCCATGTGTGTCCTCACAAAGATAGAAGTACAAGAGTGTGTGTGTGTGTGAGAGTGAGAGTGAGAGAGAAAGAGAGAGTTGGTTAATGTTTTACCTCGGCACAAATCAAACTGTCATTACACACACACACACACACACACACACACACACACACACACACACACACACACACACACACACACACACACCTGAACTGTAGATAAGGCCAGGTGCCACGTGTAGCATGTCAGAGCTTTCCAGTTACACTCAACACTTCAAGTATTTTCCATAAAGTCTCTGCAGTAAGTTAGTCAATGGCTACCTTTTAAATTCATCTTTCCTCATCTCCCCTCTCAAGTTCCCACACTCCAGAGGGGGTCAGAGCGCAGGGTCAGCCATAGTACAGACAGACAGACAGACAGACAGACAGACAGACAGACAGACAGACAGACAGACAGACAGACAGACAGACAGACAGACAGACAGACAGACACACTCCAGAGGGGGTCAGAGCGCAGGGTCAGCCATAGTACAGCCCTGTCAAAATCACTCAAAATCAGTGAATATCTCTTGAATAGTTTATTTTGTGTATTGTATTTGTATTGTATGTTTTTTTTCGAAAACGAGATGCTACATTTCAAGGGGGCTTATCCTCAAGTAAAGATTGTGAAATATGAAATATATCATATTTAACCCTCTGTTCTAGTGTTAGCACCTAAAAAAAGACAAAAAACATTATTATTAATATTTTTTTTTCAAGATATTTTTTATGCTTTATTGATAGTGTAGAGACAGAGTTGAAATGGGGCAGAGAGGGGAATGACATGCAGAGAACGACCGCGGGCTGGAATCGAACCTGGGTCCGCTGCTGGCCGAGGCCCATGGGGGGGGGGGACGCCCTACCAACTGAGCTAAGGGCGCCCCCAATTCTTGTTTCTATACCAGCCTTTTTTCTCTTTCTCACAAAATACATCAAGCATAAAATACACATTAGAAAAGTGATTAAAAAATACATACCAATGCCAAATACCTTTTTTTTGTGTCTATATATTTTTTTTGTCTTTCAACTTATTCATAATTTCAGCAAAAAAATATTATCCAAACCTCTATATATTCAACTTTTCAACTACTTTCCTACTAAAGAAACCTTTTTAAACGTTTTCAATTCTTCATACTCAGCTATCCAGTTTAGCGTAAACTGTTTCAGCATTCACACGCATTTTCAGCAGGAAATGCATTTTCTAGTTTAATCTAAAAAAAGTCAGTTTCTCATACCAACCTTTTTGTCTCTCTCTCTTTCCTCCCTAGTTTCCGTTGCTGTTGCTAAGGCGAGGCATCTCCATGGTGAAGTGGGCGGGCTCTCATGTCAGCCCCTCATCCCCCTGACGACCGTGTTGCCATGCCTACCATGGTTTCTCGGCTGCCGACGTTCGGCTCGCGGCCGCGATCGCACACCACTCCGTCCGCGGCTAACGAGACGCTAACCGGAGCCACGCGACTCACCAACGGATTCTACCATCACCCCGGACCGATGGGGGTCAACGCAAGCTCTGCTACAGCCACAGCACAGGGTGAGGACAAGTAGCTATGTTTTAGAATTGCACGCACGCACGGAAGCACACACACACCCAGACACGCACGCACGCACGGAAGCACGCACGCACGGAAGCACGCACGCACGGAAGCACACACACACTTACATAAACATACATAAACATACATACACACACACACACACACACACACACACACACACACACAGACACACACACACACACATACATAAACATACATACACATACACACACACACACACACACACACACACACACACACACACACACACACACACACACATACATAAACACACGGTTCGTCGGACTGTTTACACTGAAGTATACAGAAGCAATAAAGACATTTAAAAAAACATTCCCTCTCGTTTGAAAAGACGCAATGCATTGTGGGGCGTATAAGGAAAAGTATCCTATCAGTCCATACACAAAATCTTCCCCGAAAAGGACTCATCCGGGCATTTCTCGCCTACACAACCACAACATACTCAAATTGACTCAAATACTCAAAATGATTATGAGTAGGACGTTAAAAAACTGTTTCAATGAGGCTGAACCCACGTCATAGAAGTTAATATAGCTTATATTGTGGACAAGTTTACAGGGGTTGAGGCATGGTCGCTCTCTAAACTACACTAAGCTAAATGGCTAACTGCTGTAGCTTAATTTTTAAAGGCATACTACGTAATTCTGGATTTGTCAACAACAATTCTCCAGAATGACCTAGCATGCCTTTAAACAAAAGGTCATGAAAGTGGTGCTGATGGTCTAATGTAACTATTGTCCTTCCCAGCTTCTGTAAAACAAAATGGCTTCATCCGAGTTCCCAGTAACTGGAGGAAAGAGAACGAGACGGAGGAGGGAGGAGCCAAGGTCGGGAGTAACGGGAACAACGGGCAGAATCGCTCCGGTAACTATGTCAACACTGACTTTCTGATTTAAATGGTAAATGGACTTGACTTATATATCGCTTTCTAGCCGATTTTCTCAGCCCCAAAGCGCTTTACATATCTTACCACATTCACCCATTCATATACACACTCATACACCGATGGTAGAAGCTGCCATGCAAGGCGCTCTCTGAACCATCGGGAGCAATTTAGGGTTCAGTGTCTTGCTCAGGGACACTTCGACATGTGGCGGGGAGACGGGGGATCGAACCTCCGACCCTGCACTCCAGAGGCGATCTCCCTACCCACTTCGCCACTGCCACATTTACTTGAATTGTATAGATTTATTTCATTTTATTTATATATGTTTTGGGACGTGATTGTCTTATTTTGTTTGTCACGTTTGCTGCCTCTCATCATTGGTAAAATATTAAGTGCTATGGAAACACTTTTTTTTGGGATTTGAAAAGCTTGTAAAAATTGTTTAAATTATATATATATTTTTTTACATGTATTCTAATGTGATACCCTTAAAAAGACAGAAACTGTTTCTTGTACCAACCTTTTTTCGTCTCTTTCCTTAAATTTAAAATTCTAAGTTTAACCAACTTGATTTTGATTTTAATTTTTCCTTACAGCGCATCAGAATTATTCCCAGCGGCAGCAGCAACAGGGATCACCGTCGACTTCCATGAAAAAGCCGAATCCGACTTCTGATCCAAAGGGGCGTGGCCTAACCCAGCCTATGACATCATCATCATCAAACTCCCCACGGTCCAATCAGAAATCACTTCCTGTCTCTAAAACTGCCTCTACCAAACCCAGTAGCCACCAAACTGCAATCGCAAATGGCGCAAACGGCACAAAACCGACCACCACACATGGATTTAAACCTCGAAATATTAGCGGCACGATTCCATCTTTAAGACCGCCGCAGAAATATGCACCGAGGCCGCGTTCATTCGGCCCTGGTTCGCGATCCGGTTCCCCCCTTCAAATGAAAAGCCCAAGTAGTCGCTGCTATTCAAGTGAAAATTTAGAATCTGCGGCTCCGTCTGTACAACTCACGGAAGACGATAGAATTCGGTCTCGTAGCCTTACACAAGTTAGACGGCAGCCTTCCCCAAATCTCACCACTTCTTCTAAAGCAAATAAAGCGGTGAAAAGTGGACTAAGAGAGCCTACAGCGCCACCTAAAGGCAGTGTGGTGAAATCGCAAATTTCTGAAAGTTCGAATAGGTCTCAACTGCTTCCCCCCACGGCCTTGAAAAAGCAACTTCTCCCAAGCAATGGTCTGGCCTCGAAACCCAGCGGGATAAGCTATAGGCTTTCGCGCCCGTCAATCATAAATAAATCCCGCCCACTAAGAGTCCCCACGGCCAATGGGAATGGAGGAAATCCAGAGGCGGGATGTGGATTGATGGCAAGGAGCAACTCGACTTCCACGACTGAAGACAGCCCAGGTATGAGATTATTATTAAAGTTACTGTGTATTAGAATAATTTAACAGTTTTATTTTTTTTTTTTCACATTAGACATATATTGACATAGGATTTACCATCTAAAATAATTAAATTAATAATTATAGTGTAAAATTAAAAAAGGAAGAATATGAATAGGTTAATAAAATATAAGAAATATGTAATATTGCTAATTTAAAAGAAAATGAAAATAATATTGATAATAAAAATTTAAAAATTTAATACAAATAATAATTATTTATAAAAATGTAATTAATGATGAACAGATAACAAATGATAAATTAATACAAAATAAAAATAATTACAAATATAATACATGTAATAATTTATTTACACTTTTCATGTGATATCTTTGTGACTATCAGAAACTTCCCTGGAGGCTCCAGAGGTAGAGGGGCTGTGTGCAGAGCTTTTACCCCAGGGAGAGGTGTCTATAATCGGGGAAACTCTCGAGGATATGTCCATGTCCTCCACCTCCTCTCTGGAT
>NW_027648080.1:371479-376479 GCF_949987685.1 Ammodytes marinus
CAACCATGCTTTCAACAAGTGTTGAAAGAGCCACGTCCGGTTCTCTTCCGGCAACAACCCATGGTGTAGCCTATTACGCGCAGGCACACAAGCACAGAACGAGAAGTCCGATATGAGATGTCCGATCCCTGTTTACATGCAGAGAGAATGCCGACAACGAACGACTTATCTAGGTGTTCTTATCCGACATCTCTTGTCCGTTATCGTGCCGATTTGTGTGCGAAGTAGATCGGATAAAGGTGTTTACATGCAGTTTAAAAGTCCTGTTGAAGTCTTATTCGTTTAGTTACCCGATTATGAGTCTGCATGTAAACGCACTGACTGTCTCACCCTAGATTTCTCTTTCTGTGACATTTCCAATTTCAAATTTTTCATGTGCACAATCATTTCTTACATTGTTCTATTCTCAATTCAAACAACTATAACCATCTACATTTCCCCCGGGGATCAATAAAGTATTTCTGGTTCAGATTCTGAATTGCTGAAGAAGAGGATGACATTGACTATTTTCACAATTGCAACAAGTATAAAGAACAACATGCAAGTTGAAAAACAGAATCGAAGACATGAGATAAAGATATAAATAGTGCACAATCTGCACCTTATACGTTAGGGGAATTCTATTCCTTGACAGGGACATGTTGTTGGAGAGGATGGCTTTTTTTAAATACTTTTAAATTTATATTTAATATTTAATATTTTTTCTCTCTGTCTCTTTGTTTATACTTGTCTACTTTCTTATTTAATTGAATTACTGATTGCATAATTTTTTCTGTCTTTGTATTATGTTTATAATTTGAATCTATGATTATGATTTATGAAGAAAATATGTTTAAAACTCAAAAATAAAGTTTAAAAATAGCTCAAATGTAACCATATTCCATAACCCTTGTATGTCCCCCCCCCCCGCCCCCCTCCCCTCAGATGGGTCTGGCCTCGCGCACATGGCTCAGTGGAGGATGAGACAGCTCTGCTGGGGAACACAGGACATCACCAACGACAACGACAGGTGAATGTTTCATTTAGTAAAATGTTCCTCCATATTAATGTTGCATTACTGATCCAAACACTACTGGCGGTTTTAGTACCAACTGAAGAATCTTGTCCTCGAAGGTCACCGGAGCTTCTGTGAATTATATTATTTTCTATTTAGTTATTTTTTTAAATGTATAAATGAATGAATAATATATTCTTCCCTCCCAGTGACCTGAGCTGCTACAAACTGACGGAGGATCCAGGAAACAAGCGGAAAGACTCGGACCTCATCCTGGAGTTCTGTCCCACCAGGTCAGTCACAACCCTTTTATTTAAGTTTGTTACGTTACTGTATTAGTCCATGGCGAAGTGGGGTAGCTTGGGCCACAGGTTAATAGGTGTTTGTTTTGTTGTTTATGTCTCCTTTTCTGTCCCCTGGCCCTACTGCAGTCGCCTAGCTCTAGACCCTGATCTTTAGTAACTAGCTTCTTGTCCTTGAAGGCTTCTGGCAATACTTTTTATATGAAAAATGTTCCATGTTTTGATTTCAGTAATGATATGGCTTGAACTGTATACACATATTAAACCTGATCTCTGTCTCTGTCTCTCAGGTTTTTACTTGTGCTTGAAGGCCACCGTAGCTTCTGTAAATAATATTTTTATGCAAAAAAAAAAAAAAAAAAAGATTTTATCTTATTCTTCGGTCTGTGATCCAGGTCTCCCTTGCTATCCCCTGGCCCTCCTACCCAGCCTGTGGACACCTCTTTGGGCCTGGGGTTGGATGGTGGACTGGGGTTGGATGGAGGTCTTGGTTTGGATGTGGAGGAATTAGCTGAAGATTGTTCTGCCGTGCGATCTCAGCTGGAGTATCTACAGACGCTGCTGCTACAGGTGAGTGAGAGGGTTAATCATTTATTTATTTATTTTTTCACCTTTATTTATATACAGGTAAATCCCATTGAGACCGAAGACTCTTTTTCAAGGGAGACCTGTTTTCCTTTTCCAACGTTACCATTCACACACACATTCATACACCGATAGCAGCAGGCTAACTATCCACATTCACACAAGGAAACTTTAAATGTTGTGTATGTTCCAGGACGAGGATTTGGACGATGACACTCTGACAACAGACACGCTGAGTCCAGAAACACTCGACTCGTCTCAGAGCGATGAGTCACAGGTGAGTGACAGGCAGCAGCCTCCTGCTTTTAACACTGTTATCAACAGCCCTTTACATTCAATCACCTCCCTGCACATCCATAACTGTGTGTTCATATATGTCTCTCTCTCTCTGCCTCTTTCTCTCTCTCTCTCTCTCTCTGCCTCTTTCTCTCTCTCTCTCTCTCTCTCTGTCTGTCTGTCTCTCTGTCTGTCTGTCTGTCTGTCTGTCTGTCTGTCTGTCTGCCTCTTTCTCTGTCTGTCTGTCTGTCTGTCTGCCTGTCTGTCTGTCTGTCTGTCTGTCTGTCTGCCTCTTTCTCTGTCTGTCTGTCTGCCTGCCTGTCTGCCGCCTGTCTGTCTGCCTGTCTGTCTGTCTGTCTGTCTGTCTGTCTGTCTGTCTGTCTGTGTTTAGGTGCAGTCTCTACTGCTGGAGATGCAGCAACTCAGAGATGAACTGAGAAGCAGAGATCGAACCATCGCACAACTCACCATGCAACTGGTCAGTTTAAATTAGGGCCTCAGAATAATAGTTATTGTGTTTTAGTGTGTGTTTTAGTGTGTGTGTGTGTGTGTGTGTGTGTGTGTGTGTGTGTGTGTGTGTGTGTGTGTGTGTGTGTGTGTGTGTGTGTGTGTGTGTGTGTGTGTGTGTGTGTGTGTGTGTGTGTGTGTGTGTGTGTGTGTGTGTGTGTGTGTGTGTGTGTGTGTGTGTGTGTGTGTGTGTGTGTGTGTGTGTGTGTGTGTGTGTGTGTGTGTGTGGGCAGATAAAAAAATAAAAAATAAAAATAAAAATAAATTGCAGAAATGCATTGCTGCCTATTGAATAGTATTAAGGCTATAGCCTATTTACAGCAGCAGGTGTGTTGTAATACATTGGATTAATTTACACTACATTAGCCCCTTTTACACAGAGATTGCGGCATATTGACGGAACAACATCACTCCAATATGCCGGCTTTGCTTCTGTGTTATTTACACAGAACCAAGCAACGCCGGCCTGCTGGCGCATCAGTAGCCCCTTTTACACAGCGCTCCGGAATGAAAGAGGTGCTTGTAAACAGCGTCAGGTGTGACGTAAACATTTAGCGCCGCGCCGGTCAGCTGCTTTACAACAACAACAATGGCCGGTGAATTGAGAGCAGAAGTGCTGGAGCTTGCAGTAAGAGGGCCGTATTTTACTGTCCCCACGATGTGCCAGTTGATCTCGCTACGCGCTGAGTCCAACATCACTGGGACAGTTAACCAAACTGACTAAATCAATCCGACCGCTTCACCTCTGTGTGTGTGTGTGTGTGTGTGTGTGTGTGACAGGTTGGTTGTGAGCGAGTCTCTTTGTGAGGGCAGCGATCTGCCAATCAGACATACACATACACACAGTGTGTGAAGTCACGTTACTGTAGACAGAAATAAAGTGTGGATACGCTCAGACTTAGGATAATAATAGCGGCGGCGGAATGTGTTAGCAAAACAGTAGCTCTGTGGCTAACAGCTGAGCCGGAGCCTTCAGTCAGCTGAAGCAGACAGTCTAGCGGGGCGAGCAGACTATTCCCCCGTTACTAGGTCGACCTTCAAGCTGAACAAGAGCCCTCCGCTGCGCGTCGGGCTCCTGCTTCAGCTTGTCGGTCTTTATTTCTAGCAAGTGACCCGTTCGCTATACTTTATCCCTTACTTAGCCTAGCCTAGCTTTCCATTGTACAACTTCTCCTGGGCAGAAATAGACTCATACACTCTGCAAAATGAAGCGCGGGGGTTTGGATTGAGCAACGGACTTTATGATCAGCTAGATTATACACCGTTCCTTTTATTTGGTGATTTTTACGGGACATCAGGCCGCCGTGGTTAATGTTAAACACACGTCCTTCAACTGCTAACATGGTCGCATGTTTAGAACGTAGACTATGGAACGTCAAACGCCCCCCTGTTCCGCAACAACAAGCTGGAGCATTTAAACAGAGAGGCGGAACTGATCGTGTCGGGAATCTTACTACCCCCCGAGGTAGTAAAATTCCCGGAACGATCACTCGCTCCTTTCTTCCCTCGTTCCGCAACTGTCGCATTTACACAGCTGGGGGGAGGGCCGAAAGGCCGGCATATTCCCGGCTTTCACTGGCTGTGTAAAAGGGGCTAATGACTGTTCCCCCTGCAACCAATAGCAGAGGCCCTGGTCATCTCTTGGCTGGTGCAGTAACAGAAAATACTTAAAGGCCTACTTCACCGGTTTGAATATGAAGGTGTATTGAATTCTGAGATCACATCACAGTAATATTTACAAAGTACGTTTTTTTTTAACCCTATATTTCTCTTTCTGTGATGTCACGAGAAGGAGAAATATAGGGTTAAAAAAAACACTCTTTCTGCCTTTTCTCAGGCTAGGATGAACCGATTTCAATTTTTTTCGCACATGTATACTACATAGGATCTCAGAATTCAATACACCTTCACTTTCAAACCGGTGAAGTAGGCCTTTAATGTCCCCATGTCACTTTAGACATATTTGTATTTATTTTAGACAATGCATATTAAAATAAAGAAAAAGTTCCTCTACACATTTTGACAACGTTTTTATATATCTATATTAAAAAAAGTATTTTTTTCAATATATCATTTTGGGGATTTTTTTTTTAATGTGCCCGACTGACCGACTGATCGTTAATTGAATTTTTGATAAAAAGTGAAATTGACAACAAGCGTTCTCCAGAATCACTGGCTCCACCTTTAAAGCTGCAGTGTGTAGAATTTTGGGTTTTATTTCCTAGCAGATTTTGTAGAAAGTAATTATACTATCCATAAGTACATTTAATTTAGTGCATAATAGCTGAAACATTTTTTTTTAATTATTATTTTTTTCCTTAGAAAGGGTCTCATAT
>NW_027648079.1:20000-25000 GCF_949987685.1 Ammodytes marinus
CTATCGACATTCACACGAGGCAAGGTGGGTGAAGTGTCTTGCCCAAGGACACAACAACTATGACACAGGTGGCAGGGCGGGGATCGAACCTCCAACCCTTTGATCATCGGCCGACCCGCTCTACCAACTGAGACACAGTCACCCCAAAATTTTCTTTCTTATAAATATCATCATGAAACTTTACAGTTGATCACTGCATTTTTAATTGTTTTGTAATATAAACAATATTTCAGAAATGTTTGAATACATTGGTACATTTTACAATATCGAAATAATTATTTATACATTTCCATATCTTTAAAAAAAAAACTAAAAATTCAAATCAGGCAACTCTGGCTGAATTCAACCCGATTAAATTTGATTTAATTTTTATTTAATTTTTTTGAAATTTTTTATGCTTTATTGACAGTGTAGAGACAGAGTTGAAATGGGGCAGAGAGGGGACTGACATGCAGAGAACGACCGCGGGCTGGAATCGAACCCGGGTCCGCTGCCCCATTTCAACTCTGTCTCTACACTGTCAATAAAGCATCAAAAATTTCAAAAATATAAAATAAAAAGTTAAAATCTTAATTTCATTTTTACAACATATTTTTTACATCCAGGGTTTGTAGGAACAGATTCTGGATTCAGCTTTTTATTTTAATTTTAATTTTCAATTAAAAACCACTATGCAAAGGTCTGACTGTAAACCTGCATGTTCTGCATGTTTTTAAGAACAAAATGCCTCATGTTTATGCCATGTCTCGCTCATACATGACTTGAAACCCTTTCCGCTCATTCATACTTCATCCTACAAACTTCATTCAACCTTCAACATGTTCAGCCACGTTCCCTCTTTCATTGTCATCAAGGCAAGGCAAGTTTATTTCTATAGCACAATTCAGACACAAGGCCACTCAAAGTGCTTTACAGGGGCAAGATTAGAATACATAAAACACATTATAAAACATTTAAAAGCTAATAAAAGAAGCAAATAAAATAAAAATTGCAGGTTAAAATGGAAACAAAAAAAAATTGAAATCTTCAACCAAATTCATAGTTTTCAAATGATTGCGCCTTGTTTGAAGCCACGTAACATACATACAAGTGCATATAGATTCTGGTCCCACAGCCAGCTTTTGTGTTCATTTATATGTTGGTTTTTAGTAACGTTCAGCCTACATTACCCTGTTCCCCCAGACAGATAAATCATTTAAAGGTGCAGTGTGTAATATGACATCATCAAGAAAGTTCTACAAAGTTCTAGAATGCAACGCTCCCTGGGTAACCCCACCCCACCTCAAGGACAAGAACAATTCTAAATTCTAAACAATGCACCTGATGACATTCCAAAAACATGGATGCCTTCATAAGACTTACCCTCTCAATGTACAAAATGTAATATTAATATTTGTAATTCTCCGCTCAGGAGGATAATTCAGATTATTGGCAGAGGTGATTTTACACCAATGAGGACATATTTATGAACGAGGATATTGATTTTAGCTGATACATTAATTAAAATGTTACACAGTGTCCCTTTAAATGTTTCTGAATGACAACACTATAGTTTTACAGAATAGTGACTAAGCTCAGTGCATTGCCACAAGCACGTGTGGCTGCTAAATGTGTAACCTTCCCCTTAATCAATAGACAATCTCTGTCCGGTCCCCCCTCACACACACGCACACACACACACACGCACGCACACACACACACACACGCATGCTCACTCACTCACTCACAGGCACACGCACTCACTCACTCACAGGCACACGCACTCACTCACTCACTCACTCACTCACTCACTCACTCACTCACTCTCACACACACACACACACACACACACACACACACACACACACACACACACACACACACACACACACACACACACACACACACACACACACACACACAATCAAATTGAAAAAACATACACAAACTTTTTTTTCGATTGTTTTCTGTAAACCTTTATTTCTATTCCAAACACAGTTTTCCATACAAAGGCACATGTGGTGAACACCCATCACAGCGATTAAGAGATTTTTTTTAAATTTTTTTACATAACCTTTATTTTACCAGGCAAAACTCGATTGAGGCCAAATGACTTCTTCTCCGAGCGAGGCCTGGCCAAAATGGCAGCAGTTAAAATGAGTGAAATATGAGACAAACATAAGAGAAAAGCGCAGACACGAGAGAAAAAGAGACAAATACATTCCAGAGGGGGAAAGAAGAAATGTTTTGAGACAATTATTAAAATAAGAGATTGCAAAAATACAAAACACATTTAAATACATTTAAATAAAAAAATATAATTATATTTAGTGCAAGAGATTTGATTATTTGAGACCCAGATTTGTGGTTTCCAAGCCTTGTCTACCAGACCATCGTACTTCATTTAGCCTTTTCTACCAGACCATCGCACTTCATTTAGCCTTGTCTACCAGACCATCGCACTTCATTTAGCCTTTTCTACCAGACCATCGTACTTCATTTCCTTTGTACAGAAGGTCTGGAATCGCTCAATTGACAAAAACGTTACCTCACTTGAAGGCGGGTGTCTGTTGAAGTTTAAAACTATTGGATCTGCCCAGTGCCACTCTGGATCTGCCAACCAATCGCATAACATTAAAAATATATTTGGTGCGATTGATTTGATTATTTTCGGCTGGTTTCCAACCCCCGGGACTGATATCACAAGATATTTTTTTTTTGTGCTAAGATTAAAAACACAATTTCATAGCGTAGGAAGTAAGATAAGTGATTTTCTGGAGCACACTGGGACGTGCATGATTATCAGAAGAATACATTCTGTAATTTAGGCCAAGATAGTCTCCATGGAATCGGTTGCAATAAAGCAACGCTGCATAGACAGAGACAGCTAAAATAATATCTAAATGATTTGCATAGATTATAAATCGTAATAAAAAGATTTTTGCCACTTCCCGAAAAATTAATAAAGAATATAGAATGAATTAGGCTGTGATAGCACTTGCTTTATTGCAGTGTGTGTGTGTGTGTGTGTGTGTGTGTGTGTGTGTGTGTGTGTGTGTGTGTGTGTGTGTGTGTGTGTGTGTCTGTGTGTGTGTGTGTGTGTGTGTCTCTCTCAAGGACAGGAAATTAAGGCAGTGTTTGAAGCTAATGTATTTATCATGTCTCACCATTAGATGTATCATTTACTGCAAAGAGTAAAACTGTGTCACGTCGTGTCATCTGTCACACACACTAACACACACACACACACACACACACACACACACACACACACACACACACACACATTCTAACTGTACTTTCTGTATTACAACAGTTGGGAACCGATGATATCGTTTTATAGGGGTCTATAAACTGGTAGCCCCCCCCAAAAAAAATTAAAAATAAATCAGTGAAGATGAAAGTGTTTTCACCTGACTGGGTGTTTTCAGATGATAGAAATAAACATAGACACAAACATGATAAACAGTTGCATAGAGTATAAAGACGACAGCTTCCTGGTTGTGTCAGCTGACACACGGAGCCGTCCAATCACAGTGCAGTATTCATCACTGCTGCCGTGGGTCTGACATTCACACGTCTTTGTGTCCTAGCAACTAGATCAAAACAAAAATGTCCACACGAAAAACAGTGGGCTACAAAAACTCATCAAATATTACATGGTCATTTAGCAGACGCTTTTACCCAAAGCGACTTACAACTGGAGCACACATTCATACACCGATAGCAGCAGCAGCTACCACGCAGGGTGCAAGCTAACTATCAGGAGACATTTAGGGTTCAGTGTCTCTTTGCCCAGGGACACTTGGACATGTGGCGGGGAGACGGGGGATCGAACCACCGACCCTGTAGTTGTTGAGGGTCGACCGCCCTATCCACTGAGCTACAGCCCCCATGAAATTATGAAATATAACTTAGGCCTATGTTAGTTCAAGGCACATTGCACATTGCTTTATGTCTAAATTATATTGTTTATAGGTTAAATGAGCTTAACTTTAAAATGTTTCCTCTGATGATCATGAATTACATGTAACAAGCAAACAAGACCACCATCAGTGAAAAGAATGCTATTTTTTTTATAGTTTTTCTTAATGCCTTTGTCATGGGTATACGCTCACCCAGGAACAACAGCTGGCGTAGTAAAAAACACTACCGCTTTTGTCCAAAGGGGGGCGCTAGAATGAACACACACTGAAAGTTCCTCGGAGCAGCTTTTAGTATATATGAATAACACTAGAATAAATCTAACACACTCAAGAGTCACAACGTTTGTCCATTTCTCGAGCAGCTGATTTTCCGTGTGAGCCTTGTCTCCCATAGTAACAGTCCAGTGCTGATGTCGAATGGGTCAAATTAGGCTCCACACTGCTGCTTTAAAGGGTGACAAACAGTGGTCGCATGTCCCAAAGTCACACACACACAAACACACACACACACACACACACACACACACACACACACACACACACACAGGGGCGCCAATGCCATTGTCCGTAATTTAGTCCTTAAAAGAGGTTGATTTTTGATCTCCCATCCACGGTTTGTTTTGGACTTTTTCTTGGATTTTTCCTCCATCCATCGACAACTGCAAAGAGATTAAAAATTACATTAAGATACAGCTTCAATTGAGTGAGGCTATGTGTACAGTACAGGTCTTAAAAAAAAGCATTTTCAACATGTGTTTTTAAGAAGAAAATGTCTCATAAATCAGACAGTGAACAACATATGAACAAATCCTTCTGTAATAACCTTCAGAATAGTGCTGAGAATGATTGCGGAAAGTTTAGTTGATGTAAGTGCTTTAGAAGTTGAGATTTTCTGGTTCAGAGTATTGAGAAAAAAAAACTAATGTTGAGATAATGGCCGTTGAAGATGGTTGTAGAGGAGTAATATACACACACGCACGCACACACACACACACACACACACACGCACACATGAAACACACACACACACACAGTCACACACACACACACGCACACACATGAAAAATAACTTATTGTGACCGTTTCTTGGCCTAA
>NW_027648077.1:10000-12500 GCF_949987685.1 Ammodytes marinus
GCCTACTGGTCCACACAGTGGGGGGGCGGCTGCTCAGTCCGGCTCTGTTTATGCTCTTATTGCAGTTGGCGTAAATGGTTTTCTTGTCTGCTTTATTTACGGTCAGCCTGCTCATGTTGCTTGGAGTGAGCAGGGGCCCGGTCAGCTCTCCTACCACGGGGCTCAGGTGGACATCAGGGAAGGGGTCAGTGGGGTCTGGTGTGGCTCTTTTCAGGCAGTAATCTTTGAGGAGACTCCTTTCTTTGATGCTCAGCCTCTGCCTCCAGAGCTCCAAGAGTCTCTCCGCCACTCGCTGTGATTGAAGGCCCAGCCGAGTGCCCAGGGCCCCGGCATCATCCAGCTCTGGCCCCACTTCCTCCACCAGCTGCTGCAGGCAGACGGTCCCTGAGCGGCACAGTGCCCCCGTCAGGCCGGGGGTGGTGTTGTTGGTGATGTCCAGCCTGGCCCCGTGGATCAGCGGCTCCTTTAGTAACCAGTACAGAGAGTTAGCTTCATGGCACACTTTACGATTAAAAAGGGCCCATGACTTAAAAACACCCTGATAAAACGGAGGTAACCCACTTAAATTTAAAAATTTAGAATCAGTTAAAAACAGAGCAGTATCCAGCCCCAGGTTACTTACATGTCTGAGAATGCAGCTGGCCACATTCCTCCACACCAAGTCTGTCGAACCAGACAGGAACTTCTGTACAAACTGAATTCTAAAAGTGGCTGTTCTACTGGCCAAGTGGATGAGGCCCTGTCCCCCCTCCTCTCTGGATAAAAACAGCACTCCCTGTGGCACCCAGTGCAACCCGTCCCAGAAAAAATCCACTATTTTTTTTTGAATTTGGGCTAGTAAGCCTGAGGGAGGGTCAACACATGAGAGGCGGTGCCACAGTTGGGAGGCTACTAGATTATTTAAAACCAGGACTCTACCTCTATAGGACATCTGCGGCAGTAGCCATTTCCATTTTTTCAGTTTACTTTCTACTTTTTCAGTGACGTTCTCCCAGTTCTTCTGGACTAAAACATCCTTACCAAGGAATACACCAAGGTACTTCAATCCGTCTGTCTTCCAGGTTAAATTTTGGGGAAGAACTGGGAGACCGTCACGCCATTCACCGACAGCGAGGGCTTCACTCTTTTTCCAGTTAACCCTCGCTGCCGATGTAGCTGCAAAATCATCAATAATATTAATTAAAATGTCCACATCTGCTTGGTTTTTAGTAAAAACAATTACGTCATCAGCGTAAGCAGATAAAACAATATTTTCATTAAAACCAGGTAAAACCAGACCTTGTAGGTTGGAGCGTATTTTGTTGAGGAGGGGTTCCAGGGAGAGCGCGTAGAGCATTCCGGACAAAGCACAGCCCTGCCGCACGCCTCTACACACTCTAAAAGGAGCACACAGACCACCGTTAAATTTCAGCACACTCTCAACATTACTGTACAACACTTTGATCTTGGCTATGAAGCCAGCGCTGAACCCAAACTTCTCCATAACTCTCCAGAGGAAGCTGTGTTCAACGCGGTCAAATGCCTTTTCCTGGTCTAGGGAAATCAAACCAGTGTTAATGCCAATAGACTTAGAGACCTCCAAGACATCCCGAATTAGGTAGACGTTGTCTACCATGGACCTGCCGGGCACACAGTACGTTTGGTCCCGATGGACGGACTGCTCCATCGCCTCCCTCAGCCTGTTGGCGAAGGCTTTGGACAGAAGCTTGTAATCCACACAAAGCAATGACACAGGCCGCCAGTTCTTGATATCCTGCAAATTACCCTTTTTGGGTAAGAGTGTTATAACTGCCCTCCGGCAGGACATCGGCATGGAGCCGCAGGCCAGGCTTTCATTGAAAACATCCAACAAGTCTGCAGCTAAAATATCCCAGTATGCTTTATAAAATTCAACTGTCAGACCGTCGATGCCCGGAGCCTTCCGCCCCTGCATACCCTGTAAGGCAGCTAGTAGCTCCTCCCTGCTCAGAGGCCTCTCCAGCTGTGAGTTGGTCTCCGTAGAGACCTGAGGTAGCCCCCTTAGGAACCCCTCTAGTGTGTCCTTCTCCTCGTACTCCGAGGAGTAGAGGGAGGAATAAAACTCTACAGCTCTGGCCCTGATTTGCCCTGGCTCTGTCAGCTCCTGGCCTGTGTCTGAAAGCAATGTGTGGATTACCCGCCTCTGCCCATTCCTCCGCTCCAGGCCGAAGAAGAAGCTAGATGGAGCATCCATCTCAGTGATATTCTGTACTCGGGACCTGACTAGAGCGCCTTGTACTTTAGTGTCCAGCAGGTCAGCTAGTAAAAGCTTTTTTTCTTTGAGGATTTCAATATATCCCCGTTCTCCAGATGACTCACTCATCTTTTCCAGCTCTACTATAACAGTCTCTAAGTCCTTCATAGATCTAGTGATGTCCTGTGAGACATTGAGGGTGTGCTGCTGACATAGAAGTTGGATTTGAGTCTTACCATGGTCCCACCACTGCCTAAGACTACTAAAATCCCCCTTTCGCTGCCTAAA
>NW_027648077.1:25000-30000 GCF_949987685.1 Ammodytes marinus
ATTGAAAAAAAAAAAAAAAAAAAAAAAAAAAAAATTTTACCCAAATCTCTAGCCCTACTGTATAAGTGAATAAACCTGTTCTCTCTCCCTCCCTCTCTCCCTCCCTCCCTACCTCCCTCCCTGTATGTCTCCCTCCCTCCCTACCTCCCTACCTCCCTCCCTGTATGTCTCCCTCCCTCCCTCCCTCCCTCTCTCCCAGCCCTCCTGTATAAGTTACTAAACCTGTTCTCTCTCTCTCTCTCTTCTCTCCATCCCCCCCTCCCAGCCCTGCTGTATAAGTGCCCTGCTCAGCGGTCGAGCTGCGGTCAGTGCCTCAAAGCTCCGTCGGCGTTTGAATGCGGTTGGTGTTCCGAAAGCAGGAAGTGTCTCCTACGGCAACACTGCCCCGCCCCCGAGGCCAACTGGATGCATCATGGCCGCCACAACCTGCGCTGCAGCCACCCGCGCATCAACAAGGTGTGTGTGTGTGTGTGTGTGTGTGTGTGTGTGTGTGTGTGTGTAGGGGGGAGTGTGTGTGTGTGTGTGTGTGTGTGTGTGTGTGTGTGTGTGTGTGTGTGTGTGTGTGTAGGGGGGAGTGTGTGTGTGTGTGTGTGTGTAGGGGGGAGTGTGTGTGTGTGTGTGTGTGTGTGTGTGTGTGTGTGTGTGTGTGTGTGTGTAGGGGGGAGTGTGTGTGTGTGTGTGTGTAGGGGGGAGTGTGTGTGGGGGGGGGAGGGTGTGTGTGTGTGTGTGTGTGTGTAGGGGGGAGTGTGTGTGTGTGTGTTTGTGTGTGTTGCAGTGTGTGTGTGTGTGTGTGTGTGTAGGGGGGAGTGTGTGTGTGTGTGTGTGTTTGTGTGTGTTGCAGTGTGTGTGTGTGTGTGTGTGTGTGTGTGTGTATGTCAATGAATGTCCTCACAAACGTTGAAAAAAAAAAAATCTACATATTTATTTTGTGATTATAACTTCATAACGCCCAACAATTTTTAATTTAATTTAATTTAATTTTATTTTATTTCATTTTATTTCATTTTATTTTATTTTATTTTATTTTATTTTATTTTATTTTATTTTATTTTATTTTATTTTATTTTATTTTATTTTATTTTATTTTATTTTATTTTATTTTTACAACATACAACCCCTACCACTCACTAAAACCTTCTGATGTCTCTCTCCCCCTGTAGATTGACCCCCTGACGGGCCCTCGTGAGGGGGGCACGCGCGTCACCATCGAGGGGGAAAACCTGGGGCTTCAGGTCAAAGAGATCGCTCACGTTCAGGTGGCTGGCGTCCGCTGCAACCCTGTACCATCGCAGTATATCAGCGCAGAGAGGTGAGAGAGAGTGTGTGTGTGTGTGTGTGTGTCTGTCTGTGTGTGTGTGTGTGTGTGTGTGTGTGTGTGTGTGTGTGTGTGTGTGTGTGTGTGTGTGTGTGTGTGTGTGTGTGTGTGTGTGTGTGTGTGTGTGTGTGTGTGTGTGTGTGTGTGTGTGTGTGTGTGTGTTTAAAAAATAATTCTACATGGAAATCAATGTTGCAAAACCTTTTTTACAAGATGTCTAGTTGAAAAGTTCTAACTTTTTCTGTGTGTGTGTGTGTGTGTGTGTGTGTGTCTCTCTCTCTCTCTCTCTCTCTCTCTCTCTCTCTCTCTCTGTGTGTGTGTCTCTCTGTGTGTGTGTGTCTCTGCGCTCTGTGTGTGTGTGCTGTGTGTGTGTCTCTCTCTCTCTCCATGCGTGTGTGTGTGTGTGTGTGTGTGTGTGTGTGTGTGTGTAGGATTGTGTGTGACATGGCTGAGGCTCTCCTCCCTCACTCTCCCGGCGGTCCAGTAGAACTCTGTATCGGTGTGTGCAGCGCGGAGTATCGAACCCTCTCCACACAGACCTACTCATTCGTGGTGAGTGGAATAACATCACAACACACACACACACACACACACACACACACACACACACACACACACACACACACACACACACACACACAGAGACACACAGAGAGAAACACACACACACGTACACACACATTCACAGAGAGAAACACACACACATTCACAGAGAGAAACACACTCACACACACACACAGACACAGAGAGACACACACACACACTCACTCACTCACACACTCACTCACACACACACACACACACACACAGTGGCACACACACTCACTCACACACACACACACACACACATACTGGGTATAATCTAGTCACATTAACTAACAAAATACATCAAACACAAACGTATTCATTTGTCGTGAGTAACAGAAGAAAGGATGTTTCATTTTGAAAAATCAAGGAAAAATATCAAATACAGCTCTGGAAAACATTAAGGTTAAGTAGACAGTATGTAGTATATACATGTTGAGTATGTAGGAGGGAGGAATTTAGTAGGGCTTTTACAACACACACACACACACACACACACACAGTAGGCTGTTTACAACACAGCCATGAAGTTTAATGTGTGTATTTTCCCTCCACCCCAGAGCCCCAGTCTCAGCCGAGTCACCCCAGAGAAGGGGCCTGTTTCTGGGGGAACTCGTCTGACGGTGTCGGGCAGATACCTGGACGCTGGAAGCTCCGTCACTGTCTACATCGACAAGGAGGAGTGTCTGTTCGTCAAGTCAGTTTACAAGCATTTATAAACCTTACTGAACCTTATATATCTTTTTCTGTAATAAAAAAATACATCTAAAATATAAGAATAGGTAACACTTTATAATAACTATCCGTTGTAACTCGTTAATAGATCATTAGTAAACTCTTAATTAATGATTATTAATGATTTGTTAAGTGTTTTTTAGCAGTTTGTTAAGGATGTATAACAATGGTAGATAGTTAATAGCTTAATAATTGAATCAGTTCATCTGGGAGGTAATCCGAGATTAACTGATCACGTCACGTTCAAGTCCATGGCATGCACAGTGTGTATTGAGTTTATTTAAAAACAATTGGAAATGGGGCTGCCCTCAGTTGCCCATGCACTGTGTATAGTCTATAGCCTATTTCAGCCTCGTCCCAGATGAACTGATTCAATTATTAAGCTATTAACTATCTACCATTGTTATAAATCCTTAACAAACTGCTAACAAACACTTAACAAATCATTAATAATCATTAATTAAGAGTTTACTAATGATCTATTAACGAGTTACAACGGATAGTTATTATAAAGTGTTACCTAAGAATATTACATAAAACCAATCAAAAAATAAATATAGCCTACTAATATTTTGAGATAATGGATTTTGGATTTTTATAAAAAGTTCATTTATTTCAGTAATTCAACTCAAAAGGCAAGGCAAGTTTATTTCTATAGCACAATTCAGACACAAGGCCACTCAAAGTGCTTTACAGGGGCAATATTAGAATACATAAAACACATTAGAAGACATTTAAAAGCTAATAAAAGAAGCAAATAATAAAAAAAAATAAAATTAAAACTCGATTTAAAAACACAATAAAAGAAGCAAATAAAATGAAAATTGCAAGTTAAAAAGGAAACAAAAAAGTCTTCAGACTCGATTTAAAAGAACTGAGAGTTGCAGCAGACCTCAAGTTCTCTGGGAGTTTTTTCCAGATTGTTGGTGCATAAAAACTAAAAGCTGCTTCTCCTCGTTTAGTCCTAACTCTGGGGACTGTAAGTAGACCTGTCTGTCTGTCTGTCTCCTTGTTTAGTCCTAACTCTAGGGACTGTAAGTAGAACTGTCTGTCTGTCTGTCTGTCTGTCTGTCTGTCTGTCTGTCTGTCTGTCTGTCTGTCTCCTTGTTTAGTCCTAACTCTAGGGACTGTAAGTAGAACTGTCCCAGACGACCTAAGGGCTCTGGACGGTTCATAACGTATCAGCAGATCAGTAATGTATTTTGGCCCTAAACCATTTAGTGCTTTATAAACCAACATCAGAATTTTGAAATCAATTCTTTGAGTGACAGGAAGCCAGTGTAAAGACCTCAGAACTGGGGTAATGTGATCCACCTTTTTGGTCCTAGTGAGGACTCGAGCAGCAGCGTAAAAGGTGAAAATAATATATTAAATAGACTCATTACATGCAAAGTGAGATATCTCAAGCCTTTCTTTGTTATAATGTTGATTATTATGGCTTACAGTTTATGAAAACCCCAAATTCAAAATCTCAGAAAATTTGAATATTACATAAAATCAATAAAAAAGGGATTTTAAATACAGAAATGTCGGCCCTCTATAAAGTATAATCATCCATATGTACTCAGTACTTGGTTTGGGCCCCTTTTGAATGAATTCTCGCCTCAATTGCAATTCATTTTCGATGATATTCTAATAATATTAGTTTCACCTGTATGTACAGTATCTCACAAAAGTGAGTACACCCCTCACATTTCTTCAAATTTTTCTTTATATCTTTCCATGGGACAACACTGAAGAAATGACACTTTGATACAATGTAAAGTAGTCAGTGTACAGCTTGTATAACAGTGTAAATTTACTGTCCCCTCAAAATAACTCGACACACAGCCATTAATGTCTAAACTGCTGGCAACAAAAGTGAGTACACCCCTTAGAAAAAATTTACAAATTGGGCCCAAAGTGTAAATATTTTGTGTGGCCACCATTATTTTCCAGCACTGCCTTAACCCTCTTGGGCATGTAGTTCACTAGAGCTTCACAGGTTGCAACTGGAACCCTTTTCCACCCATTTATGACAGCATCACAGAGCTGGTGGATATTAAAGACCTTGCGCTCCTCCACCTTCTGTTTGAGGATGCCCCAAAGATGCTCAATAGGGGTTAGGTCTGGAGACATGCTTGGCCAGGCCATAACCTTTACCCTCAGCTTTTTTAGCAAGCCACTGGTCGTCTTGGAGGTGTGTTTGGGGTCGTTATCATGTTGCAATACCACCCTGCGGCCCAGTTTACGAAGGTTGAGTGCACGTGGTCAGCGTCGTACACAGAGGTTGGCTTTGGAAAATAGACGTATGAGTGCTGCCAGCATTGCTGAAGGGCTTGAAGGGGTGGGGGGTCAACCTGTCAGTGCTCAGACCATACGCCGC
>NW_027648077.1:32500-35736 GCF_949987685.1 Ammodytes marinus
GTGTGTGTGTGTGTGTCTGACCCTGTGTGTGTCTGACCCCGTGTGTGTGTGTGTGTAGTGGCAGTACAGTTATCACAGTAACTGGAACAAACCTGTTGACGATCCAGGAGCCAAAAGTCAGAGCGAAATATGGAGGAGTGGAGACCAGCAATGTGAGTTTTTTTCAGATTAAAAGTCCTATGTATGTATGTTGCAGTCAGAGGTTGCGTTCCGAATCTCCTCCTCTTTCTTTTTTCTATTCTACATACTACATCCGACGATAAAAATATCTAGTTTGGATGCAGTAGGCATACTATTGGGACATACTTTACTCTCTTATTTCATCATACATTGCGCCTTGATCTGCCTCTTGCTTTTATATCCGTCGCGTCTACGTTTGTTTTCATATGGAGGCTTCGTCGATGTGACGTCACTTCACGTGCGCACTGGATTGTGGGTCAGAATCGCCCAAAATAGGATGCAGTTTTCAACACTAACAATCTTGGCCGCATGAAGTAGGACATCCGGGTACTTCTAACCATCCTAAATCTGTCCACAAGAATCGGGACATCCTAAATCTTTTTTCTACAAACTATATAGTAGAAAGTATGCGATTCGGAACGCAGCCTAAGTATGGGACCAATTCAGTGCCTAAAGGTGCAGTAAGCGGAATGGTTCTTTAGCTAACTTCCTGTCAGTTACTGCAGTTAGCAGTCCCCTCGCTCATCCTACGTCACCACATTAATGCACTGCGAGTTATCTAGCATCATCTCAGATCCATAAGTGTGATAAAACATGATAAAAACCATCAAAACAGACATTGGGAAGGATTTTTACCTGCTCCGCCATTGTAGGCGCTTAAACATTCACCCATGTGTCGCTCTGGCATGCACCGGCAGTGAGACGGGTGCCGGTTTGTAGCGTTCTCTCTTCTGATTGGATATCCCCGAAAAGTTTATTTGCTGATTGCATGCAGAGCGGGTGAATGAGAGATCTGTGTTATGAAGTATTGGTATTTTCAAAGTAAAAGTATCTGATTTGATTTGATTTGATTTGATTCAATTTATTTCAGACATATCAAACATACAAAACAAAATGAAAAGCATGGAAATACAATAAACAAAAATTATGTTTTCACAAAAAAAAAAAAAAAAAAAAAAAATTATCTGTATTTCTGAGATATGCCTGAAAAGGAGCAGGAAGAAGTATACACTTATTTAATCCTACCCCTTTTCCATAGTAAAATAAATAAAAAATAAAAATATTTATTAAATAAAAAATATATATAGGGGAAGGTGGGGTGATTTGTGCATTTTGGAAGTTGCAAAACCCCTTGTTTCTAGAAAACCGTGGAAGAATTTGGAAATGTGACCACATATTTAAGAAGAGCCATCCATTTGACTCATCCTGTAAGAAGGGAGACACAAGGAATAAGATATAAGCACATTTAAGCTCAAAAAACTGTGTTTTGCCTTTCAAAGTAAAATTTCCATGATCAAGGTTTTTGATTATTGTGTCTGAACAATTATAGACACGTTTGAAAACATTTGACACATGTTTTAGTGCTTTGGTATGCTACACTTTGAGTCTATATAGTTAGCACAATGTCACCCTAAATTGCTGCATCATGCCTATTATCCAAAATTCTGGGGATGGGGTGATTTGTGCGCAAGGGCCTGGGTGAGTTATAAGTAAGTAAGTAAGTAAAATGTATTTATAAAAGCACATTTATGACAGTTTGCACTGTCCAAAGTGCTGTACATAGTGCATTCAGTAGGTAAACAATGAAGGTAAAATAACAATAACCAAATAAAAGACGTAAAGCCATACATCCACATAAACACAGATAGTAGTGCAGAGGTAAGTAAGTAGTGCAGAGGTTAATGGGGAGGAAACACCAGGGTGTACATATGGGGTTTGAGCCTTGATTTAAAGGCAGTAATGTAGGGGGAATCACATTTGTCAGGTGGCAGTTGGTTCCACAAGCACGGAGCAACTAGTGCAAAGTACATTTCTGAGAGTTGTGCCAGTGGCATGGCTGTATACGCTGGTCACCAAAAGAAAGTGATTGTCTACAGTAGCTCAGAAGAGAGTGACATCTCAATTCCACTTAACGACACCACTGATGAGAGTTCAGATGGCCAGAAAGATGATGATGGTGACTTTGTCATTGTGACACAATGACGCACAAATCACCCCACTACGTGGGGTGATTTGTGCGACAAGACAACTTTTTTATCCGAAGCTATATTTCTAAACAGTTTATTCCAGATCCAAAGTTTTTATTGCCAGGGATGCACAACATCCTGAAAATATGTACATATTTGAGTTGGAGACATAACTGTCAAGGCCTCACTTTAAAATCACTTTGAGTAAAAAGTTGCACAAATCACCCCACCTTCCCCTATATTTATTATAATCGCTTCTCTTAATCCATATATTCTCTGTACAATTGGCGATACTATATTATATTTTCATTTACATACATACTACTTAATATACTATGAATTAATGAATGAATCTAAAGCATGTGTCTTTGTCTGTGTAGTTTTGCACCAGAGGAAATGACAGCACCATGACCTGTCTCCATCTCTCCCCCTCCCTCTCTCTCTCTCTCTCCCTCTCTCCCCTCCCTCCCTCTCTCTCTCTCTCTCTCCCCCTCCCTCCCTCTCTCTCTCTCTCTCTCTCGGTCCCTCCCTCCCTCCCTCTCTCTCTCTCTCTCTCTCGGTCCCTCCCTCCCTCCCTCCCTCCCTCCCTCTCTCTCTCTCTCTCCCCTCCCTCCCTCTCTCTCTCTCTCTCCCCCTCCCTCCCTCCCTCTCATCTCTCCCCTCCTCCCTCCCTCTCTCTCTCTCTCTCCCCTCTCTCCCTCTCTCTCTCCCCCTCCCCCTCCCTCTCCTCTCTCTCCTCTCCCTCCCTCTCTCCCTCCCTCTCTCTCTCTCTCTCCCCCTCTCTCCCTCTCTCTCTCCCCCCTCCCTCCTCTCTCTCTCTCTCCCCTCCCCCTCCCTCTCTCTCTCCCTCCCTCTCTCCTCCCTCTCTCTCTCTCTTCCCCTCCCTCCCTCTCCCTCTCTCTTTGTCTGTGTAGTTTTGCACCAGAGGTAATGACAGCACCATGACCTGTTTGGCCCCGGGTCTGATCTACACTAACCCTGACCCACCAGAGGGGGCGCTGCGGCCGGACGAGTTCGGATTCATATTCGACCAGGTAACTAACAGAGAGAGAGAGACAGACAGACAGACAGACAGACAGACAGACAGAC
>NW_027648076.1:0-75000 GCF_949987685.1 Ammodytes marinus
CCCTCAAGAATGTTTTTGCCAATAACTCCGGATAGGAGGGTTAGGGTTAGGGTTAGGGTTAGGGTTAAGGGGTTAGGGGTTAGGGTTAGGGTTAGGGTTTAGGGGTTAGGGTTAGGGTTAGGGTTAGGGTTGGGTTAGGGTTAGGGTTAGGGTTAGGGTTAGGGTTAGAGGGTTAGGGTTAGGGTTAGGGTTAGGGTTAGGGTTAGAGGGTTAGGGTTAGGGTTAGGGTTAGGGTTAGGGTTAGGGTTAGGATAAGGGGGTTTTAACCAGGATGGTTAGGGTTAGGGTTAGGGTTAGGGTTAGGGTTAGGGTTAGGGTTAGGGTTAGGGTTAGGGTTAGGGTTAGAGGGTTAGGGTTAGGGTTAGGGTTAGGGTTAGGGTTAGGGTTAGGGTTAGGGTTAGGGTTAGGGTTAGGGTTAGGGTTAGGGTTAGGGTTAGAGGGTTAGGGTTAGGGTTAGGGTTAGGGTTAGGGTGGGTTAGGGTTAGGGTTAGGGTTAGGGTTAGGGTTAGGGTTAGGGTTAGGGTTAGGGTTAGGGTTAGGGTTAGGGTTAGGGGTTAGGGTTAGGGTTAGGGTTAGGGTTAGGGTTAGGGTTAGGGTTAGAGGGTTAGGGTTAGGGTTAGGGTTAGGGTTAGGGTTAGAGGGTTAGGGTTAGGGTTAGGGTTAGGGTTAGGGTTAGGGTTAGAGGGTTAGGGTTAGGGTTAGGGTTAGGGTTAGGGTTAGGGTTAGGGTTAGGGTTAGGGTTAGGGTTAGGGTTAGGGTTAGGGTTAGAGGGTTAGGGTTAGGGTTAGGGTTAGGGTTAGGGTTAGAGGGTTAGAGGGTTAGGGTTAGGGTTAGGGTTAGGGTTAGGTTAAGAGAGGACAGCAGACAGTCAAAGACTGCCCACTGGTTAGTGTACTCGCTAATATCTATGTATGTAATGATATCTATCTCCTATCAAGGCCTGGTGGTATTAGAGTAGGAATGATGATATTTTTTTATATATTATTTAATAATTATATTATTAATTGTTGTTAGATGTACAGTTTTTAATTTTTGTGTTTGTTTCAACTTGAATTGTAGACACAATATTATTTATAAATATATATATACTATAAGGAGTCTAGTTTTAGTTAGTATATATTGTATCTAATTGTTTTTCTAATCTGTAGGAGCTGTGGGCTTGTCTAAAAGAAGACCAAGAGCACCCTCTGGTGGATGAAACCTGGCACAGCACTCCCATAATAACTCCAAAATCCTCCTGTACAATACAGAAATTGGAGAATTGTTCTTGTCATTGAAAGGTGTTTTTGACCGACTATGTGTAATGGTCTATCTTAGTCTAACTATCAGACTGGACACATCCATCGTAAATAGACATATAGTGGAATGCGCAGTAGTTGGATCTTATAGAAAAGATAATAGGCGTCAATTTTGTAGCTGAATTGCATAGTCAAATAGGTGTCTATTTTGTAGCTGGATTACATTCTAGAATAGGATGCACTTATGTCTCCACAGAATGTAAGTTGGGAGATACATAAAGTATCCGTGATAAAACTCCACATGTAAAAGTAACCTATGGCAGATGGAGATTAAGTTAAGGCAAGTAGGTAAACGGTTAGGACTGGGGAGGTATGTGGTGATGTTAAAGAGGTATAAACACATCCTATATAGCAAGGCATAGATAGACAGTACTAGGGGTAAGTGGCCAAACAGAAGAGGTCATGACAGGTCCTATAATGGATGATCATCATGGGGAATGTAGTAAGACGTCAACAATATTGTCTACACGTATTGCCCGATAAGGATTCATAATAGTGTAATGGACATATATATATTTTCATACTTAACCTAACATATCCTCTCAATAAAGCATTCCCTTGTAAGAACCCGACACGAACACATAACTGCAGAAGCATGCCTATTCCCTCCCACTGCTGAAAATACGAAAGAACATGGATGTGCTGAACTCTGTATATCCACTAAAGTACACTAATCACCCAGTCACAAGCCAAGCCTGTAAGGTGTAAACAAAATATGACAGTCTTGCTCATAGGCCCAAGAAAGTGGGATTGAATGTGATGGTGGTAATATTCTAGTAATAATAGTGCTTAAGGTCAAATATTGAGCGATGGTAATAATGATATAGTAATAATAGTGCTTAGAGTCGAATTATGAGCTAACCTCCAGGAATAAGAAGAGGGGAATAAAACCCTTAAATGGAAAAACAGCTGAGAGGCATAACGTCTTCTAAATAGGATATACCTCTATAACAGTAATTAAGGCTCTTTAAGGCAAATGGAGGTGTTCTGATTCTAATATGGGTCTGACAGGTATATAGATTTCACATGTGATGGTGATAATATTCTAGTGATAATAGTGTTAGAGTCAATATTAAGCGATAGTAATCATAATATAGTAATAATAGTGTTTAGGGTCAAATTATGAGCTAGCCTCCAGGAATAAGGGGAGGGGAATAAAAACCTTAAATGGAAAAACAGCTGAAAGGCATGACGTCATCTAAATAGGCTACCCCTCTATGACAGTGATTTACGCCCTTTAAGGCAATGGAGGTGTTCTATTTCTAATATAGGTATGACAGGTATATGAATTTCACAGTCCCAATGTAAAACCTGGATTCCCCCGATGGGGTTAAGCCAAGCAGAAGGAGGAGGGATAGATATCTTCAGTGGAGAAACAGCTGGTAGGCATGACGTAGTCTCCAAGTAGAATGTCCCTCTGTGGTGGTATTGCAAACCTGGCAGGACAAGTGGAGGTCTTCTTCTTCTCATCTGGAACTTCAGTAGAGAAGCCGTAGGTAGGAATGACGTCATCTCCAGGTAAGTTGTCCCTCTGTGGTGGTGATGCAAACCTTGTCGGGCAGGTGGAGGTATTCATGGCAGTGGTCGTCATTACACAGTATGGAGTGATGTTAGGACCTCGGTGCTTGCCATAGCGCAGGTTCGTGCCCAAGATTTGGGTAATCGTACCTGGTTCCGGGATTGTCCGGTGAAGGACAAGATCTTCCAAGGCCCCATCTGACCACTGGCGCGTAAAATGGCGCACATTCAGCCTCGCGGCCGCCGCCATTTTTGTAGTTTTTGCGGACCTCATGGCCGCCATTTTTGTAGTCCTAACGGATCTCGTGGCTCTCCGTGAATAAAGTTCAGTTGGTTGGTATAAAGAGATTAAACACGGTTCTTACCAGCTCTTTCGCTCAGGACCTTAGTCCAATGATATGGGTAGCAATGTTCATCCATTAGGGTTAAGTTTCCTCGTCAGTAAATATTCTTAGATTGCGAAAAAAATTCGAAAAAAGATCGGAAAATGATGTTAATCAAAAGGATTTGTTTATTTACAGTTGCAATTAACGGCGGGACGTTTCGGTTACAAAAAAACCTTCATCAGCCTAGCAATCTTGAGAAAGTACCTGTACGAGCGCTAATTGGTGTGCTTCCAGCATGAAGACCAGAGTGAAAGAGGGAGATGAAGGCGGGGGTTGGGCGGATATACCTTTCACCCCGTGACCTCTAAAGTTGGCGATATCCCGGACGAATTAAAAGTAAAGAAATAAAATTTCCCAAGGGGAAAGGGATTAGAAAAATGTCTAGACCCCAGAGGGGGGCGCAGACCTAAAAAATAAAATTATATTAAACTGGATATAAACTAATTGTAAAAAATTGGACCGGAAATGGTTGCATTCAGGGGCCCTCGGAAATTTGAAGAAAAGGTGGTTTGAGCCGGTGAATGGTTGCATTCAGGGACTCCAGGAGTCCAGAAGCTCCTGCGTGAATAATGGAAGCCAATAGTGGGGAAAATGAAGACTATATGAGTGAAATGGATGGATGTGAATTTAGGATTAGGCATAAGGCCCGAATGGTTAGGTTTAGAGTAAGGGGAAGGGAAGGTGTTAACCTCCACTAATAAATAATAATAATAACAATCTAATTGGGGGGTCTGTGACTTAGGATTAGGCACGTAGGGATACTGTGCACCAATACAAAAATTGCCACGTCAATGGACTATATTGGACCCGTGGCCGATGTGGACCATAGCGGGTAGAGGGTGATCATCATGGATATCGTGAGTGGTGACATGCTTCGTACAGGCCTTTCAGAAACATCATTTTCCTATAGTCATATGTAAGCATATTATGCATTTACACAGTAGGTATACGTGATAGATATTGAAATAAATATAACTATGTCCCAATGTCATGTAGGTGGTGATACTTTACATGAGATGGACATGCAAAATAGAACAAAAAGAAATAAAAATAACTTTAGATAGCGGTGGTGGACACCAGAGTGTTACCTCAATATATAGGAACATATATCACACAGTTATATCCCGATGACATGTATGGTAATAATACTTGACATGAAAAGGATGTGGAAAACTGAACAAAATGAAAAAAAATGAAAAAAAATTAACTTCAAATATAGAGAGGTGACAATGGCAGTGTACAGCCCATCTACATATGTTACTATATCCCAATGTCATGCACGATGGTAATCCTTTACATGAGATGGATATGTGAAATAGAACAAAGAAAAACAAAATTAACTTTGGATTAGTGGTGGTGGACACAAGAGTGTTACCTGAATATATAGAAACATATATTACATAGCTATATCCCAATGACATGTATGGTAATGATACTTTACATGAGATGGAGATGGAAAACTGAAAAAAGAGAAATAAAACAAACTTGAGATATAGAAAGGTAGATGTGACAGTGATCGCTCAATCTATGTGTCTGACTATATCTCAATGACACGTACGGTGGTAATACTGTACATGCAATGGACATGGAAAAGTGAAAAAAGAGAAATAAAAGTAACTTCAGGTTTGAGGTGGTAGACACAAAAGTGTTCCCTCGTAACCAACATGACTAAGACACTACCCGGGGAGACCGCCGGATAATGTCACTCGATGTGGAAATAAATATCATGACAAAACATAAAAACAGCACTGACGGGGTTAGGTTAAGAGAGGACAGCAGACAGTCAAAGACTGCCCACTGGTTAGTGTACTCGCTAATATCTATGTATGTAATGATATCTATCTCCTATCAAGGCCTGGTGGTATTAGAGTAGGAATGATGATATTTTTTTATATATTATTTAATAATTATATTATTAATTGTTGTTAGATGTACAGTTTTTAATTTTTGTGTTTGTTTCAACTTGAATTGTAGACACAATATTATTTATAAATATATATATACTATAAGGAGTCTAGTTTTAGTTAGTATATATTGTATCTAATTGTTTTTCTAATCTGTAGGAGCTGTGGGCTTGTCTAAAAGAAGACCAAGAGCACCCTCTGGTGGATGAAACCTGGCACAGCACTCCCATAATAACTCCAAAATCCTCCTGTACAATACAGAAATTGGAGAATTGTTCTTGTCATTGAAAGGTGTTTTTGACCGACTATGTGTAATGGTCTATCTTAGTCTAACTATCAGACTGGACACATCCATCGTAAATAGACATATAGTGGAATGCGCAGTAGTTGGATCTTATAGAAAAGATAATAGGCGTCAATTTTGTAGCTGAATTGCATAGTCAAATAGGTGTCTATTTTGTAGCTGGATTACATTCTAGAATAGGATGCACTTATGTCTCCACAGAATGTAAGTTGGGAGATACATAAAGTATCCGTGATAAAACTCCACATGTAAAAGTAACCTATGGCAGATGGAGATTAAGTTAAGGCAAGTAGGTAAACGGTTAGGACTGGGGAGGTATGTGGTGATGTTAAAGAGGTATAAACACATCCTATATAGCAAGGCATAGATAGACAGTACTAGGGGTAAGTGGCCAAACAGAAGAGGTCATGACAGGTCCTATAATGGATGATCATCATGGGGAATGTAGTAAGACGTCAACAATATTGTCTACACGTATTGCCCGATAAGGATTCATAATAGTGTAATGGACATATATATATTTTCATACTTAACCTAACATATCCTCTCAATAAAGCATTCCCTTGTAAGAACCCGACACGAACACATAACTGCAGAAGCATGCCTATTCCCTCCCACTGCTGAAAATACGAAAGAACATGGATGTGCTGAACTCTGTATATCCACTAAAGTACACTAATCACCCAGTCACAAGCCAAGCCTGTAAGGTGTAAACAAAATATGACAGTCTTGCTCATAGGCCCAAGAAAGTGGGATTGAATGTGATGGTGGTAATATTCTAGTAATAATAGTGCTTAAGGTCAAATATTGAGCGATGGTAATAATGATATAGTAATAATAGTGCTTAGAGTCGAATTATGAGCTAACCTCCAGGAATAAGAAGAGGGGAATAAAACCCTTAAATGGAAAAACAGCTGAGAGGCATAACGTCTTCTAAATAGGATATACCTCTATAACAGTAATTAAGGCTCTTTAAGGCAAATGGAGGTGTTCTGATTCTAATATGGGTCTGACAGGTATATAGATTTCACATGTGATGGTGATAATATTCTAGTGATAATAGTGTTAGAGTCAATATTAAGCGATAGTAATCATAATATAGTAATAATAGTGTTTAGGGTCAAATTATGAGCTAGCCTCCAGGAATAAGGGGAGGGGAATAAAAACCTTAAATGGAAAAACAGCTGAAAGGCATGACGTCATCTAAATAGGCTACCCCTCTATGACAGTGATTTACGCCCTTTAAGGCAATGGAGGTGTTCTATTTCTAATATAGGTATGACAGGTATATGAATTTCACAGTCCCAATGTAAAACCTGGATTCCCCCGATGGGGTTAAGCCAAGCAGAAGGAGGAGGGATAGATATCTTCAGTGGAGAAACAGCTGGTAGGCATGACGTAGTCTCCAAGTAGAATGTCCCTCTGTGGTGGTATTGCAAACCTGGCAGGACAAGTGGAGGTCTTCTTCTTCTCATCTGGAACTTCAGTAGAGAAGCCGTAGGTAGGAATGACGTCATCTCCAGGTAAGTTGTCCCTCTGTGGTGGTGATGCAAACCTTGTCGGGCAGGTGGAGGTATTCATGGCAGTGGTCGTCATTACACAGTATGGAGTGATGTTAGGACCTCGGTGCTTGCCATAGCGCAGGTTCGTGCCCAAGATTTGGGTAATCGTACCTGGTTCCGGGATTGTCCGGTGAAGGACAAGATCTTCCAAGGCCCCATCTGACCACTGGCGCGTAAAATGGCGCACATTCAGCCTCGCGGCCGCCGCCATTTTTGTAGTTTTTGCGGACCTCATGGCCGCCATTTTTGTAGTCCTAACGGATCTCGTGGCTCTCCGTGAATAAAGTTCAGTTGGTTGGTATAAAGAGATTAAACACGGTTCTTACCAGCTCTTTCGCTCAGGACCTTAGTCCAATGATATGGGTAGCAATGTTCATCCATTAGGGTTAAGTTTCCTCGTCAGTAAATATTCTTAGATTGCGAAAAAAATTCGAAAAAAGATCGGAAAATGATGTTAATCAAAAGGATTTGTTTATTTACAGTTGCAATTAACGGCGGGACGTTTCGGTTACAAAAAAACCTTCATCAGCCTAGCAATCTTGAGAAAGTACCTGTACGAGCGCTAATTGGTGTGCTTCCAGCATGAAGACCAGAGTGAAAGAGGGAGATGAAGGCGGGGGTTGGGCGGATATACCTTTCACCCCGTGACCTCTAAAGTTGGCGATATCCCGGACGAATTAAAAGTAAAGAAATAAAATTTCCCAAGGGGAAAGGGATTAGAAAAATGTCTAGACCCCAGAGGGGGGCGCAGACCTAAAAAATAAAATTATATTAAACTGGATATAAACTAATTGTAAAAAATTGGACCGGAAATGGTTGCATTCAGGGGCCCTCGGAAATTTGAAGAAAAGGTGGTTTGAGCCGGTGAATGGTTGCATTCAGGGACTCCAGGAGTCCAGAAGCTCCTGCGTGAATAATGGAAGCCAATAGTGGGGAAAATGAAGACTATATGAGTGAAATGGATGGATGTGAATTTAGGATTAGGCATAAGGCCCGAATGGTTAGGTTTAGAGTAAGGGGAAGGGAAGGTGTTAACCTCCACTAATAAATAATAATAATAACAATCTAATTGGGGGGTCTGTGACTTAGGATTAGGCACGTAGGGATACTGTGCACCAATACAAAAATTGCCACGTCAATGGACTATATTGGACCCGTGGCCGATGTGGACCATAGCGGGTAGAGGGTGATCATCATGGATATCGTGAGTGGTGACATGCTTCGTACAGGCCTTTCAGAAACATCATTTTCCTATAGTCATATGTAAGCATATTATGCATTTACACAGTAGGTATACGTGATAGATATTGAAATAAATATAACTATGTCCCAATGTCATGTAGGTGGTGATACTTTACATGAGATGGACATGCAAAATAGAACAAAAAGAAATAAAAATAACTTTAGATAGCGGTGGTGGACACCAGAGTGTTACCTCAATATATAGGAACATATATCACACAGTTATATCCCGATGACATGTATGGTAATAATACTTGACATGAAAAGGATGTGGAAAACTGAACAAAATGAAAAAAAATGAAAAAAAATTAACTTCAAATATAGAGAGGTGACAATGGCAGTGTACAGCCCATCTACATATGTTACTATATCCCAATGTCATGCACGATGGTAATCCTTTACATGAGATGGATATGTGAAATAGAACAAAGAAAAACAAAATTAACTTTGGATTAGTGGTGGTGGACACAAGAGTGTTACCTGAATATATAGAAACATATATTACATAGCTATATCCCAATGACATGTATGGTAATGATACTTTACATGAGATGGAGATGGAAAACTGAAAAAAGAGAAATAAAACAAACTTGAGATATAGAAAGGTAGATGTGACAGTGATCGCTCAATCTATGTGTCTGACTATATCTCAATGACACGTACGGTGGTAATACTGTACATGCAATGGACATGGAAAAGTGAAAAAAGAGAAATAAAAGTAACTTCAGGTTTGAGGTGGTAGACACAAAAGTGTTCCCTCGTAACCAACATGACTAAGACACTACCCGGGGAGACCGCCGGATAATGTCACTCGATGTGGAAATAAATATCATGACAAAACATAAAAACAGCACTGACGGGGTTAGGTTAAGAGAGGACAGCAGACAGTCAAAGACTGCCCACTGGTTAGTGTACTCGCTAATATCTATGTATGTAATGATATCTATCTCCTATCAAGGCCTGGTGGTATTAGAGTAGGAATGATGATATTTTTTTATATATTATTTAATAATTATATTATTAATTGTTGTTAGATGTACAGTTTTTAATTTTTGTGTTTGTTTCAACTTGAATTGTAGACACAATATTATTTATAAATATATATATACTATAAGGAGTCTAGTTTTAGTTAGTATATATTGTATCTAATTGTTTTTCTAATCTGTAGGAGCTGTGGGCTTGTCTAAAAGAAGACCAAGAGCACCCTCTGGTGGATGAAACCTGGCACAGCACTCCCATAATAACTCCAAAATCCTCCTGTACAATACAGAAATTGGAGAATTGTTCTTGTCATTGAAAGGTGTTTTTGACCGACTATGTGTAATGGTCTATCTTAGTCTAACTATCAGACTGGACACATCCATCGTAAATAGACATATAGTGGAATGCGCAGTAGTTGGATCTTATAGAAAAGATAATAGGCGTCAATTTTGTAGCTGAATTGCATAGTCAAATAGGTGTCTATTTTGTAGCTGGATTACATTCTAGAATAGGATGCACTTATGTCTCCACAGAATGTAAGTTGGGAGATACATAAAGTATCCGTGATAAAACTCCACATGTAAAAGTAACCTATGGCAGATGGAGATTAAGTTAAGGCAAGTAGGTAAACGGTTAGGACTGGGGAGGTATGTGGTGATGTTAAAGAGGTATAAACACATCCTATATAGCAAGGCATAGATAGACAGTACTAGGGGTAAGTGGCCAAACAGAAGAGGTCATGACAGGTCCTATAATGGATGATCATCATGGGGAATGTAGTAAGACGTCAACAATATTGTCTACACGTATTGCCCGATAAGGATTCATAATAGTGTAATGGACATATATATATTTTCATACTTAACCTAACATATCCTCTCAATAAAGCATTCCCTTGTAAGAACCCGACACGAACACATAACTGCAGAAGCATGCCTATTCCCTCCCACTGCTGAAAATACGAAAGAACATGGATGTGCTGAACTCTGTATATCCACTAAAGTACACTAATCACCCAGTCACAAGCCAAGCCTGTAAGGTGTAAACAAAATATGACAGTCTTGCTCATAGGCCCAAGAAAGTGGGATTGAATGTGATGGTGGTAATATTCTAGTAATAATAGTGCTTAAGGTCAAATATTGAGCGATGGTAATAATGATATAGTAATAATAGTGCTTAGAGTCGAATTATGAGCTAACCTCCAGGAATAAGAAGAGGGGAATAAAACCCTTAAATGGAAAAACAGCTGAGAGGCATAACGTCTTCTAAATAGGATATACCTCTATAACAGTAATTAAGGCTCTTTAAGGCAAATGGAGGTGTTCTGATTCTAATATGGGTCTGACAGGTATATAGATTTCACATGTGATGGTGATAATATTCTAGTGATAATAGTGTTAGAGTCAATATTAAGCGATAGTAATCATAATATAGTAATAATAGTGTTTAGGGTCAAATTATGAGCTAGCCTCCAGGAATAAGGGGAGGGGAATAAAAACCTTAAATGGAAAAACAGCTGAAAGGCATGACGTCATCTAAATAGGCTACCCCTCTATGACAGTGATTTACGCCCTTTAAGGCAATGGAGGTGTTCTATTTCTAATATAGGTATGACAGGTATATGAATTTCACAGTCCCAATGTAAAACCTGGATTCCCCCGATGGGGTTAAGCCAAGCAGAAGGAGGAGGGATAGATATCTTCAGTGGAGAAACAGCTGGTAGGCATGACGTAGTCTCCAAGTAGAATGTCCCTCTGTGGTGGTATTGCAAACCTGGCAGGACAAGTGGAGGTCTTCTTCTTCTCATCTGGAACTTCAGTAGAGAAGCCGTAGGTAGGAATGACGTCATCTCCAGGTAAGTTGTCCCTCTGTGGTGGTGATGCAAACCTTGTCGGGCAGGTGGAGGTATTCATGGCAGTGGTCGTCATTACACAGTATGGAGTGATGTTAGGACCTCGGTGCTTGCCATAGCGCAGGTTCGTGCCCAAGATTTGGGTAATCGTACCTGGTTCCGGGATTGTCCGGTGAAGGACAAGATCTTCCAAGGCCCCATCTGACCACTGGCGCGTAAAATGGCGCACATTCAGCCTCGCGGCCGCCGCCATTTTTGTA
Organism: Ammodytes marinus; assembly: GCF_949987685.1. Lineage (NCBI taxonomy): Eukaryota > Metazoa > Chordata > Actinopteri > Uranoscopiformes > Ammodytidae > Ammodytes > Ammodytes marinus. Next base: position 11,308 of record NW_027648076.1, read on the forward strand.
GTTTTTGCGGACCTCATGGCCGCCATTTTTGTAGTCCTAACGGATCTCGTGGCTCTCCGTGAATAAAGTTCAGTTGGTTGGTATAAAGAGATTAAACACGGTTCTTACCAGCTCTTTCGCTCAGGACCTTAGTCCAATGATATGGGTAGCAATGTTCATCCATTAGGGTTAAGTTTCCTCGTCAGTAAATATTCTTAGATTGCGAAAAAAATTCGAAAAAAGATCGGAAAATGATGTTAATCAAAAGGATTTGTTTATTTACAGTTGCAATTAACGGCGGGACGTTTCGGTTACAAAAAAACCTTCATCAGCCTAGCAATCTTGAGAAAGTACCTGTACGAGCGCTAATTGGTGTGCTTCCAGCATGAAGACCAGAGTGAAAGAGGGAGATGAAGGCGGGGGTTGGGCGGATATACCTTTCACCCCGTGACCTCTAAAGTTGGCGATATCCCGGACGAATTAAAAGTAAAGAAATAAAATTTCCCAAGGGGAAAGGGATTAGAAAAATGTCTAGACCCCAGAGGGGGGCGCAGACCTAAAAAATAAAATTATATTAAACTGGATATAAACTAATTGTAAAAAATTGGACCGGAAATGGTTGCATTCAGGGGCCCTCGGAAATTTGAAGAAAAGGTGGTTTGAGCCGGTGAATGGTTGCATTCAGGGACTCCAGGAGTCCAGAAGCTCCTGCGTGAATAATGGAAGCCAATAGTGGGGAAAATGAAGACTATATGAGTGAAATGGATGGATGTGAATTTAGGATTAGGCATAAGGCCCGAATGGTTAGGTTTAGAGTAAGGGGAAGGGAAGGTGTTAACCTCCACTAATAAATAATAATAATAACAATCTAATTGGGGGGTCTGTGACTTAGGATTAGGCACGTAGGGATACTGTGCACCAATACAAAAATTGCCACGTCAATGGACTATATTGGACCCGTGGCCGATGTGGACCATAGCGGGTAGAGGGTGATCATCATGGATATCGTGAGTGGTGACATGCTTCGTACAGGCCTTTCAGAAACATCATTTTCCTATAGTCATATGTAAGCATATTATGCATTTACACAGTAGGTATACGTGATAGATATTGAAATAAATATAACTATGTCCCAATGTCATGTAGGTGGTGATACTTTACATGAGATGGACATGCAAAATAGAACAAAAAGAAATAAAAATAACTTTAGATAGCGGTGGTGGACACCAGAGTGTTACCTCAATATATAGGAACATATATCACACAGTTATATCCCGATGACATGTATGGTAATAATACTTGACATGAAAAGGATGTGGAAAACTGAACAAAATGAAAAAAAATGAAAAAAAATTAACTTCAAATATAGAGAGGTGACAATGGCAGTGTACAGCCCATCTACATATGTTACTATATCCCAATGTCATGCACGATGGTAATCCTTTACATGAGATGGATATGTGAAATAGAACAAAGAAAAACAAAATTAACTTTGGATTAGTGGTGGTGGACACAAGAGTGTTACCTGAATATATAGAAACATATATTACATAGCTATATCCCAATGACATGTATGGTAATGATACTTTACATGAGATGGAGATGGAAAACTGAAAAAAGAGAAATAAAACAAACTTGAGATATAGAAAGGTAGATGTGACAGTGATCGCTCAATCTATGTGTCTGACTATATCTCAATGACACGTACGGTGGTAATACTGTACATGCAATGGACATGGAAAAGTGAAAAAAGAGAAATAAAAGTAACTTCAGGTTTGAGGTGGTAGACACAAAAGTGTTCCCTCGTAACCAACATGACTAAGACACTACCCGGGGAGACCGCCGGATAATGTCACTCGATGTGGAAATAAATATCATGACAAAACATAAAAACAGCACTGACGGGGTTAGGTTAAGAGAGGACAGCAGACAGTCAAAGACTGCCCACTGGTTAGTGTACTCGCTAATATCTATGTATGTAATGATATCTATCTCCTATCAAGGCCTGGTGGTATTAGAGTAGGAATGATGATATTTTTTTATATATTATTTAATAATTATATTATTAATTGTTGTTAGATGTACAGTTTTTAATTTTTGTGTTTGTTTCAACTTGAATTGTAGACACAATATTATTTATAAATATATATATACTATAAGGAGTCTAGTTTTAGTTAGTATATATTGTATCTAATTGTTTTTCTAATCTGTAGGAGCTGTGGGCTTGTCTAAAAGAAGACCAAGAGCACCCTCTGGTGGATGAAACCTGGCACAGCACTCCCATAATAACTCCAAAATCCTCCTGTACAATACAGAAATTGGAGAATTGTTCTTGTCATTGAAAGGTGTTTTTGACCGACTATGTGTAATGGTCTATCTTAGTCTAACTATCAGACTGGACACATCCATCGTAAATAGACATATAGTGGAATGCGCAGTAGTTGGATCTTATAGAAAAGATAATAGGCGTCAATTTTGTAGCTGAATTGCATAGTCAAATAGGTGTCTATTTTGTAGCTGGATTACATTCTAGAATAGGATGCACTTATGTCTCCACAGAATGTAAGTTGGGAGATACATAAAGTATCCGTGATAAAACTCCACATGTAAAAGTAACCTATGGCAGATGGAGATTAAGTTAAGGCAAGTAGGTAAACGGTTAGGACTGGGGAGGTATGTGGTGATGTTAAAGAGGTATAAACACATCCTATATAGCAAGGCATAGATAGACAGTACTAGGGGTAAGTGGCCAAACAGAAGAGGTCATGACAGGTCCTATAATGGATGATCATCATGGGGAATGTAGTAAGACGTCAACAATATTGTCTACACGTATTGCCCGATAAGGATTCATAATAGTGTAATGGACATATATATATTTTCATACTTAACCTAACATATCCTCTCAATAAAGCATTCCCTTGTAAGAACCCGACACGAACACATAACTGCAGAAGCATGCCTATTCCCTCCCACTGCTGAAAATACGAAAGAACATGGATGTGCTGAACTCTGTATATCCACTAAAGTACACTAATCACCCAGTCACAAGCCAAGCCTGTAAGGTGTAAACAAAATATGACAGTCTTGCTCATAGGCCCAAGAAAGTGGGATTGAATGTGATGGTGGTAATATTCTAGTAATAATAGTGCTTAAGGTCAAATATTGAGCGATGGTAATAATGATATAGTAATAATAGTGCTTAGAGTCGAATTATGAGCTAACCTCCAGGAATAAGAAGAGGGGAATAAAACCCTTAAATGGAAAAACAGCTGAGAGGCATAACGTCTTCTAAATAGGATATACCTCTATAACAGTAATTAAGGCTCTTTAAGGCAAATGGAGGTGTTCTGATTCTAATATGGGTCTGACAGGTATATAGATTTCACATGTGATGGTGATAATATTCTAGTGATAATAGTGTTAGAGTCAATATTAAGCGATAGTAATCATAATATAGTAATAATAGTGTTTAGGGTCAAATTATGAGCTAGCCTCCAGGAATAAGGGGAGGGGAATAAAAACCTTAAATGGAAAAACAGCTGAAAGGCATGACGTCATCTAAATAGGCTACCCCTCTATGACAGTGATTTACGCCCTTTAAGGCAATGGAGGTGTTCTATTTCTAATATAGGTATGACAGGTATATGAATTTCACAGTCCCAATGTAAAACCTGGATTCCCCCGATGGGGTTAAGCCAAGCAGAAGGAGGAGGGATAGATATCTTCAGTGGAGAAACAGCTGGTAGGCATGACGTAGTCTCCAAGTAGAATGTCCCTCTGTGGTGGTATTGCAAACCTGGCAGGACAAGTGGAGGTCTTCTTCTTCTCATCTGGAACTTCAGTAGAGAAGCCGTAGGTAGGAATGACGTCATCTCCAGGTAAGTTGTCCCTCTGTGGTGGTGATGCAAACCTTGTCGGGCAGGTGGAGGTATTCATGGCAGTGGTCGTCATTACACAGTATGGAGTGATGTTAGGACCTCGGTGCTTGCCATAGCGCAGGTTCGTGCCCAAGATTTGGGTAATCGTACCTGGTTCCGGGATTGTCCGGTGAAGGACAAGATCTTCCAAGGCCCCATCTGACCACTGGCGCGTAAAATGGCGCACATTCAGCCTCGCGGCCGCCGCCATTTTTGTAGTTTTTGCGGACCTCATGGCCGCCATTTTTGTAGTCCTAACGGATCTCGTGGCTCTCCGTGAATAAAGTTCAGTTGGTTGGTATAAAGAGATTAAACACGGTTCTTACCAGCTCTTTCGCTCAGGACCTTAGTCCAATGATATGGGTAGCAATGTTCATCCATTAGGGTTAAGTTTCCTCGTCAGTAAATATTCTTAGATTGCGAAAAAAATTCGAAAAAAGATCGGAAAATGATGTTAATCAAAAGGATTTGTTTATTTACAGTTGCAATTAACGGCGGGACGTTTCGGTTACAAAAAAACCTTCATCAGCCTAGCAATCTTGAGAAAGTACCTGTACGAGCGCTAATTGGTGTGCTTCCAGCATGAAGACCAGAGTGAAAGAGGGAGATGAAGGCGGGGGTTGGGCGGATATACCTTTCACCCCGTGACCTCTAAAGTTGGCGATATCCCGGACGAATTAAAAGTAAAGAAATAAAATTTCCCAAGGGGAAAGGGATTAGAAAAATGTCTAGACCCCAGAGGGGGGCGCAGACCTAAAAAATAAAATTATATTAAACTGGATATAAACTAATTGTAAAAAATTGGACCGGAAATGGTTGCATTCAGGGGCCCTCGGAAATTTGAAGAAAAGGTGGTTTGAGCCGGTGAATGGTTGCATTCAGGGACTCCAGGAGTCCAGAAGCTCCTGCGTGAATAATGGAAGCCAATAGTGGGGAAAATGAAGACTATATGAGTGAAATGGATGGATGTGAATTTAGGATTAGGCATAAGGCCCGAATGGTTAGGTTTAGAGTAAGGGGAAGGGAAGGTGTTAACCTCCACTAATAAATAATAATAATAACAATCTAATTGGGGGGTCTGTGACTTAGGATTAGGCACGTAGGGATACTGTGCACCAATACAAAAATTGCCACGTCAATGGACTATATTGGACCCGTGGCCGATGTGGACCATAGCGGGTAGAGGGTGATCATCATGGATATCGTGAGTGGTGACATGCTTCGTACAGGCCTTTCAGAAACATCATTTTCCTATAGTCATATGTAAGCATATTATGCATTTACACAGTAGGTATACGTGATAGATATTGAAATAAATATAACTATGTCCCAATGTCATGTAGGTGGTGATACTTTACATGAGATGGACATGCAAAATAGAACAAAAAGAAATAAAAATAACTTTAGATAGCGGTGGTGGACACCAGAGTGTTACCTCAATATATAGGAACATATATCACACAGTTATATCCCGATGACATGTATGGTAATAATACTTGACATGAAAAGGATGTGGAAAACTGAACAAAATGAAAAAAAATGAAAAAAAATTAACTTCAAATATAGAGAGGTGACAATGGCAGTGTACAGCCCATCTACATATGTTACTATATCCCAATGTCATGCACGATGGTAATCCTTTACATGAGATGGATATGTGAAATAGAACAAAGAAAAACAAAATTAACTTTGGATTAGTGGTGGTGGACACAAGAGTGTTACCTGAATATATAGAAACATATATTACATAGCTATATCCCAATGACATGTATGGTAATGATACTTTACATGAGATGGAGATGGAAAACTGAAAAAAGAGAAATAAAACAAACTTGAGATATAGAAAGGTAGATGTGACAGTGATCGCTCAATCTATGTGTCTGACTATATCTCAATGACACGTACGGTGGTAATACTGTACATGCAATGGACATGGAAAAGTGAAAAAAGAGAAATAAAAGTAACTTCAGGTTTGAGGTGGTAGACACAAAAGTGTTCCCTCGTAACCAACATGACTAAGACACTACCCGGGGAGACCGCCGGATAATGTCACTCGATGTGGAAATAAATATCATGACAAAACATAAAAACAGCACTGACGGGGTTAGGTTAAGAGAGGACAGCAGACAGTCAAAGACTGCCCACTGGTTAGTGTACTCGCTAATATCTATGTATGTAATGATATCTATCTCCTATCAAGGCCTGGTGGTATTAGAGTAGGAATGATGATATTTTTTTATATATTATTTAATAATTATATTATTAATTGTTGTTAGATGTACAGTTTTTAATTTTTGTGTTTGTTTCAACTTGAATTGTAGACACAATATTATTTATAAATATATATATACTATAAGGAGTCTAGTTTTAGTTAGTATATATTGTATCTAATTGTTTTTCTAATCTGTAGGAGCTGTGGGCTTGTCTAAAAGAAGACCAAGAGCACCCTCTGGTGGATGAAACCTGGCACAGCACTCCCATAATAACTCCAAAATCCTCCTGTACAATACAGAAATTGGAGAATTGTTCTTGTCATTGAAAGGTGTTTTTGACCGACTATGTGTAATGGTCTATCTTAGTCTAACTATCAGACTGGACACATCCATCGTAAATAGACATATAGTGGAATGCGCAGTAGTTGGATCTTATAGAAAAGATAATAGGCGTCAATTTTGTAGCTGAATTGCATAGTCAAATAGGTGTCTATTTTGTAGCTGGATTACATTCTAGAATAGGATGCACTTATGTCTCCACAGAATGTAAGTTGGGAGATACATAAAGTATCCGTGATAAAACTCCACATGTAAAAGTAACCTATGGCAGATGGAGATTAAGTTAAGGCAAGTAGGTAAACGGTTAGGACTGGGGAGGTATGTGGTGATGTTAAAGAGGTATAAACACATCCTATATAGCAAGGCATAGATAGACAGTACTAGGGGTAAGTGGCCAAACAGAAGAGGTCATGACAGGTCCTATAATGGATGATCATCATGGGGAATGTAGTAAGACGTCAACAATATTGTCTACACGTATTGCCCGATAAGGATTCATAATAGTGTAATGGACATATATATATTTTCATACTTAACCTAACATATCCTCTCAATAAAGCATTCCCTTGTAAGAACCCGACACGAACACATAACTGCAGAAGCATGCCTATTCCCTCCCACTGCTGAAAATACGAAAGAACATGGATGTGCTGAACTCTGTATATCCACTAAAGTACACTAATCACCCAGTCACAAGCCAAGCCTGTAAGGTGTAAACAAAATATGACAGTCTTGCTCATAGGCCCAAGAAAGTGGGATTGAATGTGATGGTGGTAATATTCTAGTAATAATAGTGCTTAAGGTCAAATATTGAGCGATGGTAATAATGATATAGTAATAATAGTGCTTAGAGTCGAATTATGAGCTAACCTCCAGGAATAAGAAGAGGGGAATAAAACCCTTAAATGGAAAAACAGCTGAGAGGCATAACGTCTTCTAAATAGGATATACCTCTATAACAGTAATTAAGGCTCTTTAAGGCAAATGGAGGTGTTCTGATTCTAATATGGGTCTGACAGGTATATAGATTTCACATGTGATGGTGATAATATTCTAGTGATAATAGTGTTAGAGTCAATATTAAGCGATAGTAATCATAATATAGTAATAATAGTGTTTAGGGTCAAATTATGAGCTAGCCTCCAGGAATAAGGGGAGGGGAATAAAAACCTTAAATGGAAAAACAGCTGAAAGGCATGACGTCATCTAAATAGGCTACCCCTCTATGACAGTGATTTACGCCCTTTAAGGCAATGGAGGTGTTCTATTTCTAATATAGGTATGACAGGTATATGAATTTCACAGTCCCAATGTAAAACCTGGATTCCCCCGATGGGGTTAAGCCAAGCAGAAGGAGGAGGGATAGATATCTTCAGTGGAGAAACAGCTGGTAGGCATGACGTAGTCTCCAAGTAGAATGTCCCTCTGTGGTGGTATTGCAAACCTGGCAGGACAAGTGGAGGTCTTCTTCTTCTCATCTGGAACTTCAGTAGAGAAGCCGTAGGTAGGAATGACGTCATCTCCAGGTAAGTTGTCCCTCTGTGGTGGTGATGCAAACCTTGTCGGGCAGGTGGAGGTATTCATGGCAGTGGTCGTCATTACACAGTATGGAGTGATGTTAGGACCTCGGTGCTTGCCATAGCGCAGGTTCGTGCCCAAGATTTGGGTAATCGTACCTGGTTCCGGGATTGTCCGGTGAAGGACAAGATCTTCCAAGGCCCCATCTGACCACTGGCGCGTAAAATGGCGCACATTCAGCCTCGCGGCCGCCGCCATTTTTGTAGTTTTTGCGGACCTCATGGCCGCCATTTTTGTAGTCCTAACGGATCTCGTGGCTCTCCGTGAATAAAGTTCAGTTGGTTGGTATAAAGAGATTAAACACGGTTCTTACCAGCTCTTTCGCTCAGGACCTTAGTCCAATGATATGGGTAGCAATGTTCATCCATTAGGGTTAAGTTTCCTCGTCAGTAAATATTCTTAGATTGCGAAAAAAATTCGAAAAAAGATCGGAAAATGATGTTAATCAAAAGGATTTGTTTATTTACAGTTGCAATTAACGGCGGGACGTTTCGGTTACAAAAAAACCTTCATCAGCCTAGCAATCTTGAGAAAGTACCTGTACGAGCGCTAATTGGTGTGCTTCCAGCATGAAGACCAGAGTGAAAGAGGGAGATGAAGGCGGGGGTTGGGCGGATATACCTTTCACCCCGTGACCTCTAAAGTTGGCGATATCCCGGACGAATTAAAAGTAAAGAAATAAAATTTCCCAAGGGGAAAGGGATTAGAAAAATGTCTAGACCCCAGAGGGGGGCGCAGACCTAAAAAATAAAATTATATTAAACTGGATATAAACTAATTGTAAAAAATTGGACCGGAAATGGTTGCATTCAGGGGCCCTCGGAAATTTGAAGAAAAGGTGGTTTGAGCCGGTGAATGGTTGCATTCAGGGACTCCAGGAGTCCAGAAGCTCCTGCGTGAATAATGGAAGCCAATAGTGGGGAAAATGAAGACTATATGAGTGAAATGGATGGATGTGAATTTAGGATTAGGCATAAGGCCCGAATGGTTAGGTTTAGAGTAAGGGGAAGGGAAGGTGTTAACCTCCACTAATAAATAATAATAATAACAATCTAATTGGGGGGTCTGTGACTTAGGATTAGGCACGTAGGGATACTGTGCACCAATACAAAAATTGCCACGTCAATGGACTATATTGGACCCGTGGCCGATGTGGACCATAGCGGGTAGAGGGTGATCATCATGGATATCGTGAGTGGTGACATGCTTCGTACAGGCCTTTCAGAAACATCATTTTCCTATAGTCATATGTAAGCATATTATGCATTTACACAGTAGGTATACGTGATAGATATTGAAATAAATATAACTATGTCCCAATGTCATGTAGGTGGTGATACTTTACATGAGATGGACATGCAAAATAGAACAAAAAGAAATAAAAATAACTTTAGATAGCGGTGGTGGACACCAGAGTGTTACCTCAATATATAGGAACATATATCACACAGTTATATCCCGATGACATGTATGGTAATAATACTTGACATGAAAAGGATGTGGAAAACTGAACAAAATGAAAAAAAATGAAAAAAAATTAACTTCAAATATAGAGAGGTGACAATGGCAGTGTACAGCCCATCTACATATGTTACTATATCCCAATGTCATGCACGATGGTAATCCTTTACATGAGATGGATATGTGAAATAGAACAAAGAAAAACAAAATTAACTTTGGATTAGTGGTGGTGGACACAAGAGTGTTACCTGAATATATAGAAACATATATTACATAGCTATATCCCAATGACATGTATGGTAATGATACTTTACATGAGATGGAGATGGAAAACTGAAAAAAGAGAAATAAAACAAACTTGAGATATAGAAAGGTAGATGTGACAGTGATCGCTCAATCTATGTGTCTGACTATATCTCAATGACACGTACGGTGGTAATACTGTACATGCAATGGACATGGAAAAGTGAAAAAAGAGAAATAAAAGTAACTTCAGGTTTGAGGTGGTAGACACAAAAGTGTTCCCTCGTAACCAACATGACTAAGACACTACCCGGGGAGACCGCCGGATAATGTCACTCGATGTGGAAATAAATATCATGACAAAACATAAAAACAGCACTGACGGGGTTAGGTTAAGAGAGGACAGCAGACAGTCAAAGACTGCCCACTGGTTAGTGTACTCGCTAATATCTATGTATGTAATGATATCTATCTCCTATCAAGGCCTGGTGGTATTAGAGTAGGAATGATGATATTTTTTTATATATTATTTAATAATTATATTATTAATTGTTGTTAGATGTACAGTTTTTAATTTTTGTGTTTGTTTCAACTTGAATTGTAGACACAATATTATTTATAAATATATATATACTATAAGGAGTCTAGTTTTAGTTAGTATATATTGTATCTAATTGTTTTTCTAATCTGTAGGAGCTGTGGGCTTGTCTAAAAGAAGACCAAGAGCACCCTCTGGTGGATGAAACCTGGCACAGCACTCCCATAATAACTCCAAAATCCTCCTGTACAATACAGAAATTGGAGAATTGTTCTTGTCATTGAAAGGTGTTTTTGACCGACTATGTGTAATGGTCTATCTTAGTCTAACTATCAGACTGGACACATCCATCGTAAATAGACATATAGTGGAATGCGCAGTAGTTGGATCTTATAGAAAAGATAATAGGCGTCAATTTTGTAGCTGAATTGCATAGTCAAATAGGTGTCTATTTTGTAGCTGGATTACATTCTAGAATAGGATGCACTTATGTCTCCACAGAATGTAAGTTGGGAGATACATAAAGTATCCGTGATAAAACTCCACATGTAAAAGTAACCTATGGCAGATGGAGATTAAGTTAAGGCAAGTAGGTAAACGGTTAGGACTGGGGAGGTATGTGGTGATGTTAAAGAGGTATAAACACATCCTATATAGCAAGGCATAGATAGACAGTACTAGGGGTAAGTGGCCAAACAGAAGAGGTCATGACAGGTCCTATAATGGATGATCATCATGGGGAATGTAGTAAGACGTCAACAATATTGTCTACACGTATTGCCCGATAAGGATTCATAATAGTGTAATGGACATATATATATTTTCATACTTAACCTAACATATCCTCTCAATAAAGCATTCCCTTGTAAGAACCCGACACGAACACATAACTGCAGAAGCATGCCTATTCCCTCCCACTGCTGAAAATACGAAAGAACATGGATGTGCTGAACTCTGTATATCCACTAAAGTACACTAATCACCCAGTCACAAGCCAAGCCTGTAAGGTGTAAACAAAATATGACAGTCTTGCTCATAGGCCCAAGAAAGTGGGATTGAATGTGATGGTGGTAATATTCTAGTAATAATAGTGCTTAAGGTCAAATATTGAGCGATGGTAATAATGATATAGTAATAATAGTGCTTAGAGTCGAATTATGAGCTAACCTCCAGGAATAAGAAGAGGGGAATAAAACCCTTAAATGGAAAAACAGCTGAGAGGCATAACGTCTTCTAAATAGGATATACCTCTATAACAGTAATTAAGGCTCTTTAAGGCAAATGGAGGTGTTCTGATTCTAATATGGGTCTGACAGGTATATAGATTTCACATGTGATGGTGATAATATTCTAGTGATAATAGTGTTAGAGTCAATATTAAGCGATAGTAATCATAATATAGTAATAATAGTGTTTAGGGTCAAATTATGAGCTAGCCTCCAGGAATAAGGGGAGGGGAATAAAAACCTTAAATGGAAAAACAGCTGAAAGGCATGACGTCATCTAAATAGGCTACCCCTCTATGACAGTGATTTACGCCCTTTAAGGCAATGGAGGTGTTCTATTTCTAATATAGGTATGACAGGTATATGAATTTCACAGTCCCAATGTAAAACCTGGATTCCCCCGATGGGGTTAAGCCAAGCAGAAGGAGGAGGGATAGATATCTTCAGTGGAGAAACAGCTGGTAGGCATGACGTAGTCTCCAAGTAGAATGTCCCTCTGTGGTGGTATTGCAAACCTGGCAGGACAAGTGGAGGTCTTCTTCTTCTCATCTGGAACTTCAGTAGAGAAGCCGTAGGTAGGAATGACGTCATCTCCAGGTAAGTTGTCCCTCTGTGGTGGTGATGCAAACCTTGTCGGGCAGGTGGAGGTATTCATGGCAGTGGTCGTCATTACACAGTATGGAGTGATGTTAGGACCTCGGTGCTTGCCATAGCGCAGGTTCGTGCCCAAGATTTGGGTAATCGTACCTGGTTCCGGGATTGTCCGGTGAAGGACAAGATCTTCCAAGGCCCCATCTGACCACTGGCGCGTAAAATGGCGCACATTCAGCCTCGCGGCCGCCGCCATTTTTGTAGTTTTTGCGGACCTCATGGCCGCCATTTTTGTAGTCCTAACGGATCTCGTGGCTCTCCGTGAATAAAGTTCAGTTGGTTGGTATAAAGAGATTAAACACGGTTCTTACCAGCTCTTTCGCTCAGGACCTTAGTCCAATGATATGGGTAGCAATGTTCATCCATTAGGGTTAAGTTTCCTCGTCAGTAAATATTCTTAGATTGCGAAAAAAATTCGAAAAAAGATCGGAAAATGATGTTAATCAAAAGGATTTGTTTATTTACAGTTGCAATTAACGGCGGGACGTTTCGGTTACAAAAAAACCTTCATCAGCCTAGCAATCTTGAGAAAGTACCTGTACGAGCGCTAATTGGTGTGCTTCCAGCATGAAGACCAGAGTGAAAGAGGGAGATGAAGGCGGGGGTTGGGCGGATATACCTTTCACCCCGTGACCTCTAAAGTTGGCGATATCCCGGACGAATTAAAAGTAAAGAAATAAAATTTCCCAAGGGGAAAGGGATTAGAAAAATGTCTAGACCCCAGAGGGGGGCGCAGACCTAAAAAATAAAATTATATTAAACTGGATATAAACTAATTGTAAAAAATTGGACCGGAAATGGTTGCATTCAGGGGCCCTCGGAAATTTGAAGAAAAGGTGGTTTGAGCCGGTGAATGGTTGCATTCAGGGACTCCAGGAGTCCAGAAGCTCCTGCGTGAATAATGGAAGCCAATAGTGGGGAAAATGAAGACTATATGAGTGAAATGGATGGATGTGAATTTAGGATTAGGCATAAGGCCCGAATGGTTAGGTTTAGAGTAAGGGGAAGGGAAGGTGTTAACCTCCACTAATAAATAATAATAATAACAATCTAATTGGGGGGTCTGTGACTTAGGATTAGGCACGTAGGGATACTGTGCACCAATACAAAAATTGCCACGTCAATGGACTATATTGGACCCGTGGCCGATGTGGACCATAGCGGGTAGAGGGTGATCATCATGGATATCGTGAGTGGTGACATGCTTCGTACAGGCCTTTCAGAAACATCATTTTCCTATAGTCATATGTAAGCATATTATGCATTTACACAGTAGGTATACGTGATAGATATTGAAATAAATATAACTATGTCCCAATGTCATGTAGGTGGTGATACTTTACATGAGATGGACATGCAAAATAGAACAAAAAGAAATAAAAATAACTTTAGATAGCGGTGGTGGACACCAGAGTGTTACCTCAATATATAGGAACATATATCACACAGTTATATCCCGATGACATGTATGGTAATAATACTTGACATGAAAAGGATGTGGAAAACTGAACAAAATGAAAAAAAATGAAAAAAAATTAACTTCAAATATAGAGAGGTGACAATGGCAGTGTACAGCCCATCTACATATGTTACTATATCCCAATGTCATGCACGATGGTAATCCTTTACATGAGATGGATATGTGAAATAGAACAAAGAAAAACAAAATTAACTTTGGATTAGTGGTGGTGGACACAAGAGTGTTACCTGAATATATAGAAACATATATTACATAGCTATATCCCAATGACATGTATGGTAATGATACTTTACATGAGATGGAGATGGAAAACTGAAAAAAGAGAAATAAAACAAACTTGAGATATAGAAAGGTAGATGTGACAGTGATCGCTCAATCTATGTGTCTGACTATATCTCAATGACACGTACGGTGGTAATACTGTACATGCAATGGACATGGAAAAGTGAAAAAAGAGAAATAAAAGTAACTTCAGGTTTGAGGTGGTAGACACAAAAGTGTTCCCTCGTAACCAACATGACTAAGACACTACCCGGGGAGACCGCCGGATAATGTCACTCGATGTGGAAATAAATATCATGACAAAACATAAAAACAGCACTGACGGGGTTAGGTTAAGAGAGGACAGCAGACAGTCAAAGACTGCCCACTGGTTAGTGTACTCGCTAATATCTATGTATGTAATGATATCTATCTCCTATCAAGGCCTGGTGGTATTAGAGTAGGAATGATGATATTTTTTTATATATTATTTAATAATTATATTATTAATTGTTGTTAGATGTACAGTTTTTAATTTTTGTGTTTGTTTCAACTTGAATTGTAGACACAATATTATTTATAAATATATATATACTATAAGGAGTCTAGTTTTAGTTAGTATATATTGTATCTAATTGTTTTTCTAATCTGTAGGAGCTGTGGGCTTGTCTAAAAGAAGACCAAGAGCACCCTCTGGTGGATGAAACCTGGCACAGCACTCCCATAATAACTCCAAAATCCTCCTGTACAATACAGAAATTGGAGAATTGTTCTTGTCATTGAAAGGTGTTTTTGACCGACTATGTGTAATGGTCTATCTTAGTCTAACTATCAGACTGGACACATCCATCGTAAATAGACATATAGTGGAATGCGCAGTAGTTGGATCTTATAGAAAAGATAATAGGCGTCAATTTTGTAGCTGAATTGCATAGTCAAATAGGTGTCTATTTTGTAGCTGGATTACATTCTAGAATAGGATGCACTTATGTCTCCACAGAATGTAAGTTGGGAGATACATAAAGTATCCGTGATAAAACTCCACATGTAAAAGTAACCTATGGCAGATGGAGATTAAGTTAAGGCAAGTAGGTAAACGGTTAGGACTGGGGAGGTATGTGGTGATGTTAAAGAGGTATAAACACATCCTATATAGCAAGGCATAGATAGACAGTACTAGGGGTAAGTGGCCAAACAGAAGAGGTCATGACAGGTCCTATAATGGATGATCATCATGGGGAATGTAGTAAGACGTCAACAATATTGTCTACACGTATTGCCCGATAAGGATTCATAATAGTGTAATGGACATATATATATTTTCATACTTAACCTAACATATCCTCTCAATAAAGCATTCCCTTGTAAGAACCCGACACGAACACATAACTGCAGAAGCATGCCTATTCCCTCCCACTGCTGAAAATACGAAAGAACATGGATGTGCTGAACTCTGTATATCCACTAAAGTACACTAATCACCCAGTCACAAGCCAAGCCTGTAAGGTGTAAACAAAATATGACAGTCTTGCTCATAGGCCCAAGAAAGTGGGATTGAATGTGATGGTGGTAATATTCTAGTAATAATAGTGCTTAAGGTCAAATATTGAGCGATGGTAATAATGATATAGTAATAATAGTGCTTAGAGTCGAATTATGAGCTAACCTCCAGGAATAAGAAGAGGGGAATAAAACCCTTAAATGGAAAAACAGCTGAGAGGCATAACGTCTTCTAAATAGGATATACCTCTATAACAGTAATTAAGGCTCTTTAAGGCAAATGGAGGTGTTCTGATTCTAATATGGGTCTGACAGGTATATAGATTTCACATGTGATGGTGATAATATTCTAGTGATAATAGTGTTAGAGTCAATATTAAGCGATAGTAATCATAATATAGTAATAATAGTGTTTAGGGTCAAATTATGAGCTAGCCTCCAGGAATAAGGGGAGGGGAATAAAAACCTTAAATGGAAAAACAGCTGAAAGGCATGACGTCATCTAAATAGGCTACCCCTCTATGACAGTGATTTACGCCCTTTAAGGCAATGGAGGTGTTCTATTTCTAATATAGGTATGACAGGTATATGAATTTCACAGTCCCAATGTAAAACCTGGATTCCCCCGATGGGGTTAAGCCAAGCAGAAGGAGGAGGGATAGATATCTTCAGTGGAGAAACAGCTGGTAGGCATGACGTAGTCTCCAAGTAGAATGTCCCTCTGTGGTGGTATTGCAAACCTGGCAGGACAAGTGGAGGTCTTCTTCTTCTCATCTGGAACTTCAGTAGAGAAGCCGTAGGTAGGAATGACGTCATCTCCAGGTAAGTTGTCCCTCTGTGGTGGTGATGCAAACCTTGTCGGGCAGGTGGAGGTATTCATGGCAGTGGTCGTCATTACACAGTATGGAGTGATGTTAGGACCTCGGTGCTTGCCATAGCGCAGGTTCGTGCCCAAGATTTGGGTAATCGTACCTGGTTCCGGGATTGTCCGGTGAAGGACAAGATCTTCCAAGGCCCCATCTGACCACTGGCGCGTAAAATGGCGCACATTCAGCCTCGCGGCCGCCGCCATTTTTGTAGTTTTTGCGGACCTCATGGCCGCCATTTTTGTAGTCCTAACGGATCTCGTGGCTCTCCGTGAATAAAGTTCAGTTGGTTGGTATAAAGAGATTAAACACGGTTCTTACCAGCTCTTTCGCTCAGGACCTTAGTCCAATGATATGGGTAGCAATGTTCATCCATTAGGGTTAAGTTTCCTCGTCAGTAAATATTCTTAGATTGCGAAAAAAATTCGAAAAAAGATCGGAAAATGATGTTAATCAAAAGGATTTGTTTATTTACAGTTGCAATTAACGGCGGGACGTTTCGGTTACAAAAAAACCTTCATCAGCCTAGCAATCTTGAGAAAGTACCTGTACGAGCGCTAATTGGTGTGCTTCCAGCATGAAGACCAGAGTGAAAGAGGGAGATGAAGGCGGGGGTTGGGCGGATATACCTTTCACCCCGTGACCTCTAAAGTTGGCGATATCCCGGACGAATTAAAAGTAAAGAAATAAAATTTCCCAAGGGGAAAGGGATTAGAAAAATGTCTAGACCCCAGAGGGGGGCGCAGACCTAAAAAATAAAATTATATTAAACTGGATATAAACTAATTGTAAAAAATTGGACCGGAAATGGTTGCATTCAGGGGCCCTCGGAAATTTGAAGAAAAGGTGGTTTGAGCCGGTGAATGGTTGCATTCAGGGACTCCAGGAGTCCAGAAGCTCCTGCGTGAATAATGGAAGCCAATAGTGGGGAAAATGAAGACTATATGAGTGAAATGGATGGATGTGAATTTAGGATTAGGCATAAGGCCCGAATGGTTAGGTTTAGAGTAAGGGGAAGGGAAGGTGTTAACCTCCACTAATAAATAATAATAATAACAATCTAATTGGGGGGTCTGTGACTTAGGATTAGGCACGTAGGGATACTGTGCACCAATACAAAAATTGCCACGTCAATGGACTATATTGGACCCGTGGCCGATGTGGACCATAGCGGGTAGAGGGTGATCATCATGGATATCGTGAGTGGTGACATGCTTCGTACAGGCCTTTCAGAAACATCATTTTCCTATAGTCATATGTAAGCATATTATGCATTTACACAGTAGGTATACGTGATAGATATTGAAATAAATATAACTATGTCCCAATGTCATGTAGGTGGTGATACTTTACATGAGATGGACATGCAAAATAGAACAAAAAGAAATAAAAATAACTTTAGATAGCGGTGGTGGACACCAGAGTGTTACCTCAATATATAGGAACATATATCACACAGTTATATCCCGATGACATGTATGGTAATAATACTTGACATGAAAAGGATGTGGAAAACTGAACAAAATGAAAAAAAATGAAAAAAAATTAACTTCAAATATAGAGAGGTGACAATGGCAGTGTACAGCCCATCTACATATGTTACTATATCCCAATGTCATGCACGATGGTAATCCTTTACATGAGATGGATATGTGAAATAGAACAAAGAAAAACAAAATTAACTTTGGATTAGTGGTGGTGGACACAAGAGTGTTACCTGAATATATAGAAACATATATTACATAGCTATATCCCAATGACATGTATGGTAATGATACTTTACATGAGATGGAGATGGAAAACTGAAAAAAGAGAAATAAAACAAACTTGAGATATAGAAAGGTAGATGTGACAGTGATCGCTCAATCTATGTGTCTGACTATATCTCAATGACACGTACGGTGGTAATACTGTACATGCAATGGACATGGAAAAGTGAAAAAAGAGAAATAAAAGTAACTTCAGGTTTGAGGTGGTAGACACAAAAGTGTTCCCTCGTAACCAACATGACTAAGACACTACCCGGGGAGACCGCCGGATAATGTCACTCGATGTGGAAATAAATATCATGACAAAACATAAAAACAGCACTGACGGGGTTAGGTTAAGAGAGGACAGCAGACAGTCAAAGACTGCCCACTGGTTAGTGTACTCGCTAATATCTATGTATGTAATGATATCTATCTCCTATCAAGGCCTGGTGGTATTAGAGTAGGAATGATGATATTTTTTTATATATTATTTAATAATTATATTATTAATTGTTGTTAGATGTACAGTTTTTAATTTTTGTGTTTGTTTCAACTTGAATTGTAGACACAATATTATTTATAAATATATATATACTATAAGGAGTCTAGTTTTAGTTAGTATATATTGTATCTAATTGTTTTTCTAATCTGTAGGAGCTGTGGGCTTGTCTAAAAGAAGACCAAGAGCACCCTCTGGTGGATGAAACCTGGCACAGCACTCCCATAATAACTCCAAAATCCTCCTGTACAATACAGAAATTGGAGAATTGTTCTTGTCATTGAAAGGTGTTTTTGACCGACTATGTGTAATGGTCTATCTTAGTCTAACTATCAGACTGGACACATCCATCGTAAATAGACATATAGTGGAATGCGCAGTAGTTGGATCTTATAGAAAAGATAATAGGCGTCAATTTTGTAGCTGAATTGCATAGTCAAATAGGTGTCTATTTTGTAGCTGGATTACATTCTAGAATAGGATGCACTTATGTCTCCACAGAATGTAAGTTGGGAGATACATAAAGTATCCGTGATAAAACTCCACATGTAAAAGTAACCTATGGCAGATGGAGATTAAGTTAAGGCAAGTAGGTAAACGGTTAGGACTGGGGAGGTATGTGGTGATGTTAAAGAGGTATAAACACATCCTATATAGCAAGGCATAGATAGACAGTACTAGGGGTAAGTGGCCAAACAGAAGAGGTCATGACAGGTCCTATAATGGATGATCATCATGGGGAATGTAGTAAGACGTCAACAATATTGTCTA
The DNA here is from genome assembly GCF_949987685.1 of Ammodytes marinus. NCBI lineage: Eukaryota > Metazoa > Chordata > Actinopteri > Uranoscopiformes > Ammodytidae > Ammodytes > Ammodytes marinus. The sequence goes on from NW_027648076.1 coordinate 30,584, forward strand.
CACGTATTGCCCGATAAGGATTCATAATAGTGTAATGGACATATATATATTTTCATACTTAACCTAACATATCCTCTCAATAAAGCATTCCCTTGTAAGAACCCGACACGAACACATAACTGCAGAAGCATGCCTATTCCCTCCCACTGCTGAAAATACGAAAGAACATGGATGTGCTGAACTCTGTATATCCACTAAAGTACACTAATCACCCAGTCACAAGCCAAGCCTGTAAGGTGTAAACAAAATATGACAGTCTTGCTCATAGGCCCAAGAAAGTGGGATTGAATGTGATGGTGGTAATATTCTAGTAATAATAGTGCTTAAGGTCAAATATTGAGCGATAGTAATAATGATATAGTAATAATAGTGCTTAGAGTCGAATTATGAGCTAACCTCCAGGAATAAGAAGAGGGGAATAAAACCCTTAAATGGAAAAACAGCTGAGAGGCATAACGTCTTCTAAATAGGATATACCTCTATAACAGTAATTAAGGCTCTTTAAGGCAAATGGAGGTGTTCTGATTCTAATATGGGTCTGACAGGTATATAGATTTCACATGTGATGGTGATAATATTCTAGTGATAATAGTGTTAGAGTCAATATTAAGCGATAGTAATCATAATATAGTAATAATAGTGTTTAGGGTCAAATTATGAGCTAGCCTCCAGGAATAAGGGGAGGGGAATAAAAACCTTAAATGGAAAAACAGCTGAAAGGCATGACGTCATCTAAATAGGCTACCCCTCTATGACAGTGATTTACGCCCTTTAAGGCAATGGAGGTGTTCTATTTCTAATATAGGTATGACAGGTATATGAATTTCACAGTCCCAATGTAAAACCTGGATTCCCCCGATGGGGTTAAGCCAAGCAGAAGGAGGAGGGATAGATATCTTCAGTGGAGAAACAGCTGGTAGGCATGACGTAGTCTCCAAGTAGAATGTCCCTCTGTGGTGGTATTGCAAACCTGGCAGGACAAGTGGAGGTCTTCTTCTTCTCATCTGGAACTTCAGTAGAGAAGCCGTAGGTAGGAATGACGTCATCTCCAGGTAAGTTGTCCCTCTGTGGTGGTGATGCAAACCTTGTCGGGCAGGTGGAGGTATTCATGGCAGTGGTCGTCATTACACAGTATGGAGTGATGTTAGGACCTCGGTGCTTGCCATAGCGCAGGTTCGTGCCCAAGATTTGGGTAATCGTACCTGGTTCCGGGATTGTCCGGTGAAGGACAAGATCTTCCAAGGCCCCATCTGACCACTGGCGCGTAAAATGGCGCACATTCAGCCTCGCGGCCGCCGCCATTTTTGTAGTTTTTGCGGACCTCATGGCCGCCATTTTTGTAGTCCTAACGGATCTCGTGGCTCTCCGTGAATAAAGTTCAGTTGGTTGGTATAAAGAGATTAAACACGGTTCTTACCAGCTCTTTCGCTCAGGACCTTAGTCCAATGATATGGGTAGCAATGTTCATCCATTAGGGTTAAGTTTCCTCGTCAGTAAATATTCTTAGATTGCGAAAAAAATTCGAAAAAAGATCGGAAAATGATGTTAATCAAAAGGATTTGTTTATTTACAGTTGCAATTAACGGCGGGACGTTTCGGTTACAAAAAAACCTTCATCAGCCTAGCAATCTTGAGAAAGTACCTGTACGAGCGCTAATTGGTGTGCTTCCAGCATGAAGACCAAAGTGAAAGAGGGAGATGAAAGCGGGGGTTGGGCGGATATACCTTTCACCCCGTGACCTCTAAAGTTGGCGATATCCCGGACGAATTAAAAGTAAAGAAATAAAATTTCCCAAGGGGAAAGGGATTAGAAAAATGTCTAGACCCCAGAGGGGGGCGCAGACCTAAAAAATAATATTAAACTGGATATAAACTAATTGTAAAAAATTGGACCGGAAATGGTTGCATTCAGGGGCCCTCGGAAATTTGAAGAAAAGGTGGTTTGAGCCGGTGAATGGTTGCATTCAGGGACTCCAGGAGTCCAGAAGCTCCTGCGTGAATAATGGAAGCCAATTGTGGGGAAAATGAAGACTACATGAATGAAATGGATGGATGTGAATTTAGGATTAGGCATAAGGCCCGAATGGTTAGGTTTAGAGTAAGGGGAAGGGAAGGTGTTAACCTCCACTAATAAATAATAATAATAACAATCTAATTGGGGGGTCTGTGACTTAGGATTAGGCACGTAGGGATACTGTGCACCAATACAAAAATTGCCACGTCAATGGACTATATTGGACCCGTGGCCGATGTGGACCATAGCGGGTAAAGGGTGATCATCATGGATATCGTGAGTGGTGACATGCTTCGTACAGGCCTTTCAGAAACATCATTTTCCTATAGTCATATGTAAGCATATTATGCATTTACACAGTAGGTATACGTGATGGATATTGAAATAAATATAACTATGTCCCAATGTCATGTAGGTGGTGATACTTTACATGAGATGGACATGCAAAATAGAACAAAAAGAAATAAAAATAACTTTAGATAGCGGTGGTGGACACCAGAGTGTTACCTCAATATATAGGAACATATATCACACAGTTATATCACGATGACATGTATGGTAATAATACTTGACATGAAAAGGATGTGGAAAATTGAACAAAATGAAAAAAAATTAACTTCAAATATAGAGAGGTGACAATGGCAGTGTACAGCCCATCTACATATGTTACTATATCCCAATGTCATGCACGATGGTAATCCTTTACATGAGATGGATATGTGAAATAGAACAAAGAAAAACAAAATTAACTTTGGATTAATGGTGGTGGACACAAGAGTGTTACCTGAATATATAGAAACATATATTACATAGCTATATCCCAATGACATGTATGGTAATGATACTTTACATGAGATGGAGATGGAAAACTGAAAAAAGAGAAATAAAACAAACTTGAGATATAGAAAGGTAGATGTGACAGTGATCGCTCAGTCTATGTGTCTGACTATATCTCAATGACACGTACGGTGGTAATACTGTACATGCAATGGACATGGAAAAGTGAAAAAAGAGAAATAAAAGTAACTTCAGGTTTGAGGTGGTAGACACAAAAGTGTTCCCTCGTAACCAACATGACTAAGACACTACCCGGGGAGACCGCCGGATAATGTCACTCGATGTGGAAATAAATATTATGACAAAACATAAAAACAGCACTGACGGGGTTAGGTTAAGAGAGGACAGCAGACAGTCAAAGACTGCCCACTGGTTAGTGTACTCGCTAATATCTATGTATGTAATGATATCTATCTCCTATCAAGGCCTGGTGGTATTAGAGTAGGAATGATGATATTTTTTTATATATTATTTAATAATTATATTATTAATTGTTGTTAGATGTACAGTTTTTAATTTTTGTGTTTGTTTCAACTTGAATTGTAGACACAATATTATTTATAAATATATATATACTATAAGGAGTCTAGTTTTAGTTAGTATATATTGTATCTAATTGTTTTTCTAATCTGTAGGAGCTGTGGGCTTGTCTAAAAGAAGACCAAGAGCACCCTCTGGTGGATGAAACCTGGCACAGCACTCCCATAATAACTCCAAAATCCTCCTGTACAATACAGAAATTGGAGAATTGTTCTTGTCATTGAAAGGTGTTTTTGACCGACTATGTGTAATGGTCTATCTTAGTCTAACTATCAGACTGGACACATCCATCGTAAATAGACATATAGTGGAATGCGCAGTAGTTGGATCTTATAGAAAAGATAATAGGCGTCAATTTTGTAGCTGAATTGCATAGTCAAATAGGTGTCTATTTTGTAGCTGGATTACATTCTAGAATAGGATGCACTTATGTCTCCACAGAATGTAAGTTGGGAGATACATAAAGTATCCGTGATAAAACTCCACATGTAAAAGTAACCTATGGCAGATGGAGATTAAGTTAAGGCAAGTAGGTAAACGGTTAGGACTGGGGAGGTATGTGGTGATGTTAAAGAGGTATAAACACATCCTATATAGCAAGGCATAGATAGACAGTACTAGGGGTAAGTGGCCAAACAGAAGAGGTCATGACAGGTCCTATAATGGATGATCATCATGGGGAATGTAGTAAGACGTCAACAATATTGTCTACACGTATTGCCCGATAAGGATTCATAATAGTGTAATGGACATATATATATTTTCATACTTAACCTAACATATCCTCTCAATAAAGCATTCCCTTGTAAGAACCCGACACGAACACATAACTGCAGAAGCATGCCTATTCCCTCCCACTGCTGAAAATACGAAAGAACATGGATGTGCTGAACTCTGTATATCCACTAAAGTACACTAATCACCCAGTCACAAGCCAAGCCTGTAAGGTGTAAACAAAATATGACAGTCTTGCTCATAGGCCCAAGAAAGTGGGATTGAATGTGATGGTGGTAATATTCTAGTAATAATAGTGCTTAAGGTCAAATATTGAGCGATAGTAATAATGATATAGTAATAATAGTGCTTAGAGTCGAATTATGAGCTAACCTCCAGGAATAAGAAGAGGGGAATAAAACCCTTAAATGGAAAAACAGCTGAGAGGCATAACGTCTTCTAAATAGGATATACCTCTATAACAGTAATTAAGGCTCTTTAAGGCAAATGGAGGTGTTCTGATTCTAATATGGGTCTGACAGGTATATAGATTTCACATGTGATGGTGATAATATTCTAGTGATAATAGTGTTAGAGTCAATATTAAGCGATAGTAATCATAATATAGTAATAATAGTGTTTAGGGTCAAATTATGAGCTAGCCTCCAGGAATAAGGGGAGGGGAATAAAAACCTTAAATGGAAAAACAGCTGAAAGGCATGACGTCATCTAAATAGGCTACCCCTCTATGACAGTGATTTACGCCCTTTAAGGCAATGGAGGTGTTCTATTTCTAATATAGGTATGACAGGTATATGAATTTCACAGTCCCAATGTAAAACCTGGATTCCCCCGATGGGGTTAAGCCAAGCAGAAGGAGGAGGGATAGATATCTTCAGTGGAGAAACAGCTGGTAGGCATGACGTAGTCTCCAAGTAGAATGTCCCTCTGTGGTGGTATTGCAAACCTGGCAGGACAAGTGGAGGTCTTCTTCTTCTCATCTGGAACTTCAGTAGAGAAGCCGTAGGTAGGAATGACGTCATCTCCAGGTAAGTTGTCCCTCTGTGGTGGTGATGCAAACCTTGTCGGGCAGGTGGAGGTATTCATGGCAGTGGTCGTCATTACACAGTATGGAGTGATGTTAGGACCTCGGTGCTTGCCATAGCGCAGGTTCGTGCCCAAGATTTGGGTAATCGTACCTGGTTCCGGGATTGTCCGGTGAAGGACAAGATCTTCCAAGGCCCCATCTGACCACTGGCGCGTAAAATGGCGCACATTCAGCCTCGCGGCCGCCGCCATTTTTGTAGTTTTTGCGGACCTCATGGCCGCCATTTTTGTAGTCCTAACGGATCTCGTGGCTCTCCGTGAATAAAGTTCAGTTGGTTGGTATAAAGAGATTAAACACGGTTCTTACCAGCTCTTTCGCTCAGGACCTTAGTCCAATGATATGGGTAGCAATGTTCATCCATTAGGGTTAAGTTTCCTCGTCAGTAAATATTCTTAGATTGCGAAAAAAATTCGAAAAAAGATCGGAAAATGATGTTAATCAAAAGGATTTGTTTATTTACAGTTGCAATTAACGGCGGGACGTTTCGGTTACAAAAAAACCTTCATCAGCCTAGCAATCTTGAGAAAGTACCTGTACGAGCGCTAATTGGTGTGCTTCCAGCATGAAGACCAAAGTGAAAGAGGGAGATGAAAGCGGGGGTTGGGCGGATATACCTTTCACCCCGTGACCTCTAAAGTTGGCGATATCCCGGACGAATTAAAAGTAAAGAAATAAAATTTCCCAAGGGGAAAGGGATTAGAAAAATGTCTAGACCCCAGAGGGGGGCGCAGACCTAAAAAATAATATTAAACTGGATATAAACTAATTGTAAAAAATTGGACCGGAAATGGTTGCATTCAGGGGCCCTCGGAAATTTGAAGAAAAGGTGGTTTGAGCCGGTGAATGGTTGCATTCAGGGACTCCAGGAGTCCAGAAGCTCCTGCGTGAATAATGGAAGCCAATTGTGGGGAAAATGAAGACTACATGAATGAAATGGATGGATGTGAATTTAGGATTAGGCATAAGGCCCGAATGGTTAGGTTTAGAGTAAGGGGAAGGGAAGGTGTTAACCTCCACTAATAAATAATAATAATAACAATCTAATTGGGGGGTCTGTGACTTAGGATTAGGCACGTAGGGATACTGTGCACCAATACAAAAATTGCCACGTCAATGGACTATATTGGACCCGTGGCCGATGTGGACCATAGCGGGTAAAGGGTGATCATCATGGATATCGTGAGTGGTGACATGCTTCGTACAGGCCTTTCAGAAACATCATTTTCCTATAGTCATATGTAAGCATATTATGCATTTACACAGTAGGTATACGTGATGGATATTGAAATAAATATAACTATGTCCCAATGTCATGTAGGTGGTGATACTTTACATGAGATGGACATGCAAAATAGAACAAAAAGAAATAAAAATAACTTTAGATAGCGGTGGTGGACACCAGAGTGTTACCTCAATATATAGGAACATATATCACACAGTTATATCACGATGACATGTATGGTAATAATACTTGACATGAAAAGGATGTGGAAAATTGAACAAAATGAAAAAAAATTAACTTCAAATATAGAGAGGTGACAATGGCAGTGTACAGCCCATCTACATATGTTACTATATCCCAATGTCATGCACGATGGTAATCCTTTACATGAGATGGATATGTGAAATAGAACAAAGAAAAACAAAATTAACTTTGGATTAATGGTGGTGGACACAAGAGTGTTACCTGAATATATAGAAACATATATTACATAGCTATATCCCAATGACATGTATGGTAATGATACTTTACATGAGATGGAGATGGAAAACTGAAAAAAGAGAAATAAAACAAACTTGAGATATAGAAAGGTAGATGTGACAGTGATCGCTCAGTCTATGTGTCTGACTATATCTCAATGACACGTACGGTGGTAATACTGTACATGCAATGGACATGGAAAAGTGAAAAAAGAGAAATAAAAGTAACTTCAGGTTTGAGGTGGTAGACACAAAAGTGTTCCCTCGTAACCAACATGACTAAGACACTACCCGGGGAGACCGCCGGATAATGTCACTCGATGTGGAAATAAATATTATGACAAAACATAAAAACAGCACTGACGGGGTTAGGTTAAGAGAGGACAGCAGACAGTCAAAGACTGCCCACTGGTTAGTGTACTCGCTAATATCTATGTATGTAATGATATCTATCTCCTATCAAGGCCTGGTGGTATTAGAGTAGGAATGATGATATTTTTTTATATATTATTTAATAATTATATTATTAATTGTTGTTAGATGTACAGTTTTTAATTTTTGTGTTTGTTTCAACTTGAATTGTAGACACAATATTATTTATAAATATATATATACTATAAGGAGTCTAGTTTTAGTTAGTATATATTGTATCTAATTGTTTTTCTAATCTGTAGGAGCTGTGGGCTTGTCTAAAAGAAGACCAAGAGCACCCTCTGGTGGATGAAACCTGGCACAGCACTCCCATAATAACTCCAAAATCCTCCTGTACAATACAGAAATTGGAGAATTGTTCTTGTCATTGAAAGGTGTTTTTGACCGACTATGTGTAATGGTCTATCTTAGTCTAACTATCAGACTGGACACATCCATCGTAAATAGACATATAGTGGAATGCGCAGTAGTTGGATCTTATAGAAAAGATAATAGGCGTCAATTTTGTAGCTGAATTGCATAGTCAAATAGGTGTCTATTTTGTAGCTGGATTACATTCTAGAATAGGATGCACTTATGTCTCCACAGAATGTAAGTTGGGAGATACATAAAGTATCCGTGATAAAACTCCACATGTAAAAGTAACCTATGGCAGATGGAGATTAAGTTAAGGCAAGTAGGTAAACGGTTAGGACTGGGGAGGTATGTGGTGATGTTAAAGAGGTATAAACACATCCTATATAGCAAGGCATAGATAGACAGTACTAGGGGTAAGTGGCCAAACAGAAGAGGTCATGACAGGTCCTATAATGGATGATCATCATGGGGAATGTAGTAAGACGTCAACAATATTGTCTACACGTATTGCCCGATAAGGATTCATAATAGTGTAATGGACATATATATATTTTCATACTTAACCTAACATATCCTCTCAATAAAGCATTCCCTTGTAAGAACCCGACACGAACACATAACTGCAGAAGCATGCCTATTCCCTCCCACTGCTGAAAATACGAAAGAACATGGATGTGCTGAACTCTGTATATCCACTAAAGTACACTAATCACCCAGTCACAAGCCAAGCCTGTAAGGTGTAAACAAAATATGACAGTCTTGCTCATAGGCCCAAGAAAGTGGGATTGAATGTGATGGTGGTAATATTCTAGTAATAATAGTGCTTAAGGTCAAATATTGAGCGATAGTAATAATGATATAGTAATAATAGTGCTTAGAGTCGAATTATGAGCTAACCTCCAGGAATAAGAAGAGGGGAATAAAACCCTTAAATGGAAAAACAGCTGAGAGGCATAACGTCTTCTAAATAGGATATACCTCTATAACAGTAATTAAGGCTCTTTAAGGCAAATGGAGGTGTTCTGATTCTAATATGGGTCTGACAGGTATATAGATTTCACATGTGATGGTGATAATATTCTAGTGATAATAGTGTTAGAGTCAATATTAAGCGATAGTAATCATAATATAGTAATAATAGTGTTTAGGGTCAAATTATGAGCTAGCCTCCAGGAATAAGGGGAGGGGAATAAAAACCTTAAATGGAAAAACAGCTGAAAGGCATGACGTCATCTAAATAGGCTACCCCTCTATGACAGTGATTTACGCCCTTTAAGGCAATGGAGGTGTTCTATTTCTAATATAGGTATGACAGGTATATGAATTTCACAGTCCCAATGTAAAACCTGGATTCCCCCGATGGGGTTAAGCCAAGCAGAAGGAGGAGGGATAGATATCTTCAGTGGAGAAACAGCTGGTAGGCATGACGTAGTCTCCAAGTAGAATGTCCCTCTGTGGTGGTATTGCAAACCTGGCAGGACAAGTGGAGGTCTTCTTCTTCTCATCTGGAACTTCAGTAGAGAAGCCGTAGGTAGGAATGACGTCATCTCCAGGTAAGTTGTCCCTCTGTGGTGGTGATGCAAACCTTGTCGGGCAGGTGGAGGTATTCATGGCAGTGGTCGTCATTACACAGTATGGAGTGATGTTAGGACCTCGGTGCTTGCCATAGCGCAGGTTCGTGCCCAAGATTTGGGTAATCGTACCTGGTTCCGGGATTGTCCGGTGAAGGACAAGATCTTCCAAGGCCCCATCTGACCACTGGCGCGTAAAATGGCGCACATTCAGCCTCGCGGCCGCCGCCATTTTTGTAGTTTTTGCGGACCTCATGGCCGCCATTTTTGTAGTCCTAACGGATCTCGTGGCTCTCCGTGAATAAAGTTCAGTTGGTTGGTATAAAGAGATTAAACACGGTTCTTACCAGCTCTTTCGCTCAGGACCTTAGTCCAATGATATGGGTAGCAATGTTCATCCATTAGGGTTAAGTTTCCTCGTCAGTAAATATTCTTAGATTGCGAAAAAAATTCGAAAAAAGATCGGAAAATGATGTTAATCAAAAGGATTTGTTTATTTACAGTTGCAATTAACGGCGGGACGTTTCGGTTACAAAAAAACCTTCATCAGCCTAGCAATCTTGAGAAAGTACCTGTACGAGCGCTAATTGGTGTGCTTCCAGCATGAAGACCAAAGTGAAAGAGGGAGATGAAAGCGGGGGTTGGGCGGATATACCTTTCACCCCGTGACCTCTAAAGTTGGCGATATCCCGGACGAATTAAAAGTAAAGAAATAAAATTTCCCAAGGGGAAAGGGATTAGAAAAATGTCTAGACCCCAGAGGGGGGCGCAGACCTAAAAAATAATATTAAACTGGATATAAACTAATTGTAAAAAATTGGACCGGAAATGGTTGCATTCAGGGGCCCTCGGAAATTTGAAGAAAAGGTGGTTTGAGCCGGTGAATGGTTGCATTCAGGGACTCCAGGAGTCCAGAAGCTCCTGCGTGAATAATGGAAGCCAATTGTGGGGAAAATGAAGACTACATGAATGAAATGGATGGATGTGAATTTAGGATTAGGCATAAGGCCCGAATGGTTAGGTTTAGAGTAAGGGGAAGGGAAGGTGTTAACCTCCACTAATAAATAATAATAATAACAATCTAATTGGGGGGTCTGTGACTTAGGATTAGGCACGTAGGGATACTGTGCACCAATACAAAAATTGCCACGTCAATGGACTATATTGGACCCGTGGCCGATGTGGACCATAGCGGGTAAAGGGTGATCATCATGGATATCGTGAGTGGTGACATGCTTCGTACAGGCCTTTCAGAAACATCATTTTCCTATAGTCATATGTAAGCATATTATGCATTTACACAGTAGGTATACGTGATGGATATTGAAATAAATATAACTATGTCCCAATGTCATGTAGGTGGTGATACTTTACATGAGATGGACATGCAAAATAGAACAAAAAGAAATAAAAATAACTTTAGATAGCGGTGGTGGACACCAGAGTGTTACCTCAATATATAGGAACATATATCACACAGTTATATCACGATGACATGTATGGTAATAATACTTGACATGAAAAGGATGTGGAAAATTGAACAAAATGAAAAAAAATTAACTTCAAATATAGAGAGGTGACAATGGCAGTGTACAGCCCATCTACATATGTTACTATATCCCAATGTCATGCACGATGGTAATCCTTTACATGAGATGGATATGTGAAATAGAACAAAGAAAAACAAAATTAACTTTGGATTAATGGTGGTGGACACAAGAGTGTTACCTGAATATATAGAAACATATATTACATAGCTATATCCCAATGACATGTATGGTAATGATACTTTACATGAGATGGAGATGGAAAACTGAAAAAAGAGAAATAAAACAAACTTGAGATATAGAAAGGTAGATGTGACAGTGATCGCTCAGTCTATGTGTCTGACTATATCTCAATGACACGTACGGTGGTAATACTGTACATGCAATGGACATGGAAAAGTGAAAAAAGAGAAATAAAAGTAACTTCAGGTTTGAGGTGGTAGACACAAAAGTGTTCCCTCGTAACCAACATGACTAAGACACTACCCGGGGAGACCGCCGGATAATGTCACTCGATGTGGAAATAAATATTATGACAAAACATAAAAACAGCACTGACGGGGTTAGGTTAAGAGAGGACAGCAGACAGTCAAAGACTGCCCACTGGTTAGTGTACTCGCTAATATCTATGTATGTAATGATATCTATCTCCTATCAAGGCCTGGTGGTATTAGAGTAGGAATGATGATATTTTTTTATATATTATTTAATAATTATATTATTAATTGTTGTTAGATGTACAGTTTTTAATTTTTGTGTTTGTTTCAACTTGAATTGTAGACACAATATTATTTATAAATATATATATACTATAAGGAGTCTAGTTTTAGTTAGTATATATTGTATCTAATTGTTTTTCTAATCTGTAGGAGCTGTGGGCTTGTCTAAAAGAAGACCAAGAGCACCCTCTGGTGGATGAAACCTGGCACAGCACTCCCATAATAACTCCAAAATCCTCCTGTACAATACAGAAATTGGAGAATTGTTCTTGTCATTGAAAGGTGTTTTTGACCGACTATGTGTAATGGTCTATCTTAGTCTAACTATCAGACTGGACACATCCATCGTAAATAGACATATAGTGGAATGCGCAGTAGTTGGATCTTATAGAAAAGATAATAGGCGTCAATTTTGTAGCTGAATTGCATAGTCAAATAGGTGTCTATTTTGTAGCTGGATTACATTCTAGAATAGGATGCACTTATGTCTCCACAGAATGTAAGTTGGGAGATACATAAAGTATCCGTGATAAAACTCCACATGTAAAAGTAACCTATGGCAGATGGAGATTAAGTTAAGGCAAGTAGGTAAACGGTTAGGACTGGGGAGGTATGTGGTGATGTTAAAGAGGTATAAACACATCCTATATAGCAAGGCATAGATAGACAGTACTAGGGGTAAGTGGCCAAACAGAAGAGGTCATGACAGGTCCTATAATGGATGATCATCATGGGGAATGTAGTAAGACGTCAACAATATTGTCTACACGTATTGCCCGATAAGGATTCATAATAGTGTAATGGACATATATATATTTTCATACTTAACCTAACATATCCTCTCAATAAAGCATTCCCTTGTAAGAACCCGACACGAACACATAACTGCAGAAGCATGCCTATTCCCTCCCACTGCTGAAAATACGAAAGAACATGGATGTGCTGAACTCTGTATATCCACTAAAGTACACTAATCACCCAGTCACAAGCCAAGCCTGTAAGGTGTAAACAAAATATGACAGTCTTGCTCATAGGCCCAAGAAAGTGGGATTGAATGTGATGGTGGTAATATTCTAGTAATAATAGTGCTTAAGGTCAAATATTGAGCGATAGTAATAATGATATAGTAATAATAGTGCTTAGAGTCGAATTATGAGCTAACCTCCAGGAATAAGAAGAGGGGAATAAAACCCTTAAATGGAAAAACAGCTGAGAGGCATAACGTCTTCTAAATAGGATATACCTCTATAACAGTAATTAAGGCTCTTTAAGGCAAATGGAGGTGTTCTGATTCTAATATGGGTCTGACAGGTATATAGATTTCACATGTGATGGTGATAATATTCTAGTGATAATAGTGTTAGAGTCAATATTAAGCGATAGTAATCATAATATAGTAATAATAGTGTTTAGGGTCAAATTATGAGCTAGCCTCCAGGAATAAGGGGAGGGGAATAAAAACCTTAAATGGAAAAACAGCTGAAAGGCATGACGTCATCTAAATAGGCTACCCCTCTATGACAGTGATTTACGCCCTTTAAGGCAATGGAGGTGTTCTATTTCTAATATAGGTATGACAGGTATATGAATTTCACAGTCCCAATGTAAAACCTGGATTCCCCCGATGGGGTTAAGCCAAGCAGAAGGAGGAGGGATAGATATCTTCAGTGGAGAAACAGCTGGTAGGCATGACGTAGTCTCCAAGTAGAATGTCCCTCTGTGGTGGTATTGCAAACCTGGCAGGACAAGTGGAGGTCTTCTTCTTCTCATCTGGAACTTCAGTAGAGAAGCCGTAGGTAGGAATGACGTCATCTCCAGGTAAGTTGTCCCTCTGTGGTGGTGATGCAAACCTTGTCGGGCAGGTGGAGGTATTCATGGCAGTGGTCGTCATTACACAGTATGGAGTGATGTTAGGACCTCGGTGCTTGCCATAGCGCAGGTTCGTGCCCAAGATTTGGGTAATCGTACCTGGTTCCGGGATTGTCCGGTGAAGGACAAGATCTTCCAAGGCCCCATCTGACCACTGGCGCGTAAAATGGCGCACATTCAGCCTCGCGGCCGCCGCCATTTTTGTAGTTTTTGCGGACCTCATGGCCGCCATTTTTGTAGTCCTAACGGATCTCGTGGCTCTCCGTGAATAAAGTTCAGTTGGTTGGTATAAAGAGATTAAACACGGTTCTTACCAGCTCTTTCGCTCAGGACCTTAGTCCAATGATATGGGTAGCAATGTTCATCCATTAGGGTTAAGTTTCCTCGTCAGTAAATATTCTTAGATTGCGAAAAAAATTCGAAAAAAGATCGGAAAATGATGTTAATCAAAAGGATTTGTTTATTTACAGTTGCAATTAACGGCGGGACGTTTCGGTTACAAAAAAACCTTCATCAGCCTAGCAATCTTGAGAAAGTACCTGTACGAGCGCTAATTGGTGTGCTTCCAGCATGAAGACCAGAGTGAAAGAGGGAGATGAAGGCGGGGGTTGGGCGGATATACCTTTCACCCCGTGACCTCTAAAGTTGGCGATATCCCGGACGAATTAAAAGTAAAGAAATAAAATTTCCCAAGGGGAAAGGGATTAGAAAAATGTCTAGACCCCAGAGGGGGGCGCAGACCTAAAAAATAAAATTATATTAAACTGGATATAAACTAATTGTAAAAAATTGGACCGGAAATGGTTGCATTCAGGGGCCCTCGGAAATTTGAAGAAAAGGTGGTTTGAGCCGGTGAATGGTTGCATTCAGGGACTCCAGGAGTCCAGAAGCTCCTGCGTGAATAATGGAAGCCAATAGTGGGGAAAATGAAGACTATATGAGTGAAATGGATGGATGTGAATTTAGGATTAGGCATAAGGCCCGAATGGTTAGGTTTAGAGTAAGGGGAAGGGAAGGTGTTAACCTCCACTAATAAATAATAATAATAACAATCTAATTGGGGGGTCTGTGACTTAGGATTAGGCACGTAGGGATACTGTGCACCAATACAAAAATTGCCACGTCAATGGACTATATTGGACCCGTGGCCGATGTGGACCATAGCGGGTAGAGGGTGATCATCATGGATATCGTGAGTGGTGACATGCTTCGTACAGGCCTTTCAGAAACATCATTTTCCTATAGTCATATGTAAGCATATTATGCATTTACACAGTAGGTATACGTGATAGATATTGAAATAAATATAACTATGTCCCAATGTCATGTAGGTGGTGATACTTTACATGAGATGGACATGCAAAATAGAACAAAAAGAAATAAAAATAACTTTAGATAGCGGTGGTGGACACCAGAGTGTTACCTCAATATATAGGAACATATATCACACAGTTATATCCCGATGACATGTATGGTAATAATACTTGACATGAAAAGGATGTGGAAAACTGAACAAAATGAAAAAAAATTAACTTCAAATATAGAGAGGTGACAATGGCAGTGTACAGCCCATCTACATATGTTACTATATCCCAATGTCATGCACGATGGTAATCCTTTACATGAGATGGATATGTGAAATAGAACAAAGAAAAACAAAATTAACTTTGGATTAGTGGTGGTGGACACAAGAGTGTTACCTGAATATATAGAAACATATATTACATAGCTATATCCCAATGACATGTATGGTAATGATACTTTACATGAGATGGAGATGGAAAACTGAAAAAAGAGAAATAAAACAAACTTGAGATATAGAAAGGTAGATGTGACAGTGATCGCTCAATCTATGTGTCTGACTATATCTCAATGACACGTACGGTGGTAATACTGTACATGCAATGGACATGGAAAAGTGAAAAAAGAGAAATAAAAGTAACTTCAGGTTTGAGGTGGTAGACACAAAAGTGTTCCCTCGTAACCAACATGACTAAGACACTACCCGGGGAGACCGCCGGATAATGTCACTCGATGTGGAAATAAATATTATGACAAAACATAAAAACAGCACTGACGGGGTTAGGTTAAGAGAGGACAGCAGACAGTCAAAGACTGCCCACTGGTTAGTGTACTCGCTAATATCTATGTATGTAATGATATCTATCTCCTATCAAGGCCTGGTGGTATTAGAGTAGGAATGATGATATTTTTTTATATATTATTTAATAATTATATTATTAATTGTTGTTAGATGTACAGTTTTTAATTTTTGTGTTTGTTTCAACTTGAATTGTAGACACAATATTATTTATAAATATATATATACTATAAGGAGTCTAGTTTTAGTTAGTATATATTGTATCTAATTGTTTTTCTAATCTGTAGGAGCTGTGGGCTTGTCTAAAAGAAGACCAAGAGCACCCTCTGGTGGATGAAACCTGGCACAGCACTCCCATAATAACTCCAAAATCCTCCTGTACAATACAGAAATTGGAGAATTGTTCTTGTCATTGAAAGGTGTTTTTGACCAACTATGTGTAATGGTCTATCTTAGTCTAACTATCAGACTGGACACATCCATCGTAAATAGACATATAGTGGAATGCGCAGTAGTTGGATCTTATAGAAAAGATAATAGGCGTCAATTTTGTAGCTGAATTGCATAGTCAAATAGGTGTCTATTTTGTAGCTGGATTACATTCTAGAATAGGATGCACTTATGTCTCCACAGAATGTAAGTTGGGAGATACATAAAGTATCCGTGATAAAACTCCACATGTAAAAGTAACCTATGGCAGATGGAGATTAAGTTAAGGCAAGTAGGTAAACGGTTAGGACTGGGGAGGTATGTGGTGATGTTAAAGAGGTATAAACACATCCTATATAGCAAGGCATAGATAGACAGTACTAGGGGTAAGTGGCCAAACAGAAGAGGTCATGACAGGTCCTATAATGGATGATCATCATGGGGAATGTAGTAAGACGTCAACAATATTGTCTACACGTATTGCCCGATAAGGATTCATAATAGTGTAATGGACATATATATATTTTCATACTTAACCTAACATATCCTCTCAATAAAGCATTCCCTTGTAAGAACCCGACACGAACACATAACTGCAGAAGCATGCCTATTCCCTCCCACTGCTGAAAATACGAAAGAACATGGATGTGCTGAACTCTGTATATCCACTAAAGTACACTAATCACCCAGTCACAAGCCAAGCCTGTAAGGTGTAAACAAAATATGACAGTCTTGCTCATAGGCCCAAGAAAGTGGGATTGAATGTGATGGTGGTAATATTCTAGTAATAATAGTGCTTAAGGTCAAATATTGAGCGATGGTAATAATGATATAGTAATAATAGTGCTTAGAGTCGAATTATGAGCTAACCTCCAGGAATAAGAAGAGGGGAATAAAACCCTTAAATGGAAAAACAGCTGAGAGGCATAACGTCTTCTAAATAGGATATACCTCTATAACAGTAATTAAGGCTCTTTAAGGCAAATGGAGGTGTTCTGATTCTAATATGGGTCTGACAGGTATATAGATTTCACATGTGATGGTGATAATATTCTAGTGATAATAGTGTTAGAGTCAATATTAAGCGATAGTAATCATAATATAGTAATAATAGTGTTTAGGGTCAAATTATGAGCTAGCCTCCAGGAATAAGGGGAGGGGAATAAAAACCTTAAATGGAAAAACAGCTGAAAGGCATGACGTCATCTAAATAGGCTACCCCTCTATGACAGTGATTTACGCCCTTTAAGGCAATGGAGGTGTTCTATTTCTAATATAGGTATGACAGGTATATGAATTTCACAGTCCCAATGTAAAACCTGGATTCCCCCGATGGGGTTAAGCCAAGCAGAAGGAGGAGGGATAGATATCTTCAGTGGAGAAACAGCTGGTAGGCATGACGTAGTCTCCAAGTAGAATGTCCCTCTGTGGTGGTATTGCAAACCTGGCAGGACAAGTGGAGGTCTTCTTCTTCTCATCTGGAACTTCAGTAGAGAAGCCGTAGGTAGGAATGACGTCATCTCCAGGTAAGTTGTCCCTCTGTGGTGGTGATGCAAACCTTGTCGGGCAGGTGGAGGTATTCATGGCAGTGGTCGTCATTACACAGTATGGAGTGATGTTAGGACCTCGGTGCTTGCCATAGCGCAGGTTCGTGCCCAAGATTTGGGTAATCGTACCTGGTTCCGGGATTGTCCGGTGAAGGACAAGATCTTCCAAGGCCCCATCTGACCACTGGCGCGTAAAATGGCGCACATTCAGCCTCGCGGCCGCCGCCATTTTTGTAGTTTTTGCGGACCTCATGGCCGCCATTTTTGTAGTCCTAACGGATCTCGTGGCTCTCCGTGAATAAAGTTCAGTTGGTTGGTATAAAGAGATTAAACACGGTTCTTACCAGCTCTTTCGCTCAGGACCTTAGTCCAATGATATGGGTAGCAATGTTCATCCATTAGGGTTAAGTTTCCTCGTCAGTAAATATTCTTAGATTGCGAAAAAAATTCGAAAAAAGATCGGAAAATGATGTTAATCAAAAGGATTTGTTTATTTACAGTTGCAATTAACGGCGGGACGTTTCGGTTACAAAAAAACCTTCATCAGCCTAGCAATCTTGAGAAAGTACCTGTACGAGCGCTAATTGGTGTGCTTCCAGCATGAAGACCAGAGTGAAAGAGGGAGATGA
Source organism: Ammodytes marinus (assembly GCF_949987685.1). Taxonomy (NCBI): domain Eukaryota; kingdom Metazoa; phylum Chordata; class Actinopteri; order Uranoscopiformes; family Ammodytidae; genus Ammodytes; species Ammodytes marinus. The sequence continues at coordinate 48,699 of NW_027648076.1, forward strand.
AGGCGGGGGTTGGGCGGATATACCTTTCACCCCGTGACCTCTAAAGTTGGCGATATCCCGGACGAATTAAAAGTAAAGAAATAAAATTTCCCAAGGGGAAAGGGATTAGAAAAATGTCTAGACCCCAGAGGGGGGCGCAGACCTAAAAAATAAAATTATATTAAACTGGATATAAACTAATTGTAAAAAATTGGACCGGAAATGGTTGCATTCAGGGGCCCTCGGAAATTTGAAGAAAAGGTGGTTTGAGCCGGTGAATGGTTGCATTCAGGGACTCCAGGAGTCCAGAAGCTCCTGCGTGAATAATGGAAGCCAATAGTGGGGAAAATGAAGACTATATGAGTGAAATGGATGGATGTGAATTTAGGATTAGGCATAAGGCCCGAATGGTTAGGTTTAGAGTAAGGGGAAGGGAAGGTGTTAACCTCCACTAATAAATAATAATAATAACAATCTAATTGGGGGGTCTGTGACTTAGGATTAGGCACGTAGGGATACTGTGCACCAATACAAAAATTGCCACGTCAATGGACTATATTGGACCCGTGGCCGATGTGGACCATAGCGGGTAGAGGGTGATCATCATGGATATCGTGAGTGGTGACATGCTTCGTACAGGCCTTTCAGAAACATCATTTTCCTATAGTCATATGTAAGCATATTATGCATTTACACAGTAGGTATACGTGATAGATATTGAAATAAATATAACTATGTCCCAATGTCATGTAGGTGGTGATACTTTACATGAGATGGACATGCAAAATAGAACAAAAAGAAATAAAAATAACTTTAGATAGCGGTGGTGGACACCAGAGTGTTACCTCAATATATAGGAACATATATCACACAGTTATATCCCGATGACATGTATGGTAATAATACTTGACATGAAAAGGATGTGGAAAACTGAACAAAATGAAAAAAAATTAACTTCAAATATAGAGAGGTGACAATGGCAGTGTACAGCCCATCTACATATGTTACTATATCCCAATGTCATGCACGATGGTAATCCTTTACATGAGATGGATATGTGAAATAGAACAAAGAAAAACAAAATTAACTTTGGATTAGTGGTGGTGGACACAAGAGTGTTACCTGAATATATAGAAACATATATTACATAGCTATATCCCAATGACATGTATGGTAATGATACTTTACATGAGATGGAGATGGAAAACTGAAAAAAGAGAAATAAAACAAACTTGAGATATAGAAAGGTAGATGTGACAGTGATCGCTCAATCTATGTGTCTGACTATATCTCAATGACACGTACGGTGGTAATACTGTACATGCAATGGACATGGAAAAGTGAAAAAAGAGAAATAAAAGTAACTTCAGGTTTGAGGTGGTAGACACAAAAGTGTTCCCTCGTAACCAACATGACTAAGACACTACCCGGGGAGACCGCCGGATAATGTCACTCGATGTGGAAATAAATATTATGACAAAACATAAAAACAGCACTGACGGGGTTAGGTTAAGAGAGGACAGCAGACAGTCAAAGACTGCCCACTGGTTAGTGTACTCGCTAATATCTATGTATGTAATGATATCTATCTCCTATCAAGGCCTGGTGGTATTAGAGTAGGAATGATGATATTTTTTTATATATTATTTAATAATTATATTATTAATTGTTGTTAGATGTACAGTTTTTAATTTTTGTGTTTGTTTCAACTTGAATTGTAGACACAATATTATTTATAAATATATATATACTATAAGGAGTCTAGTTTTAGTTAGTATATATTGTATCTAATTGTTTTTCTAATCTGTAGGAGCTGTGGGCTTGTCTAAAAGAAGACCAAGAGCACCCTCTGGTGGATGAAACCTGGCACAGCACTCCCATAATAACTCCAAAATCCTCCTGTACAATACAGAAATTGGAGAATTGTTCTTGTCATTGAAAGGTGTTTTTGACCAACTATGTGTAATGGTCTATCTTAGTCTAACTATCAGACTGGACACATCCATCGTAAATAGACATATAGTGGAATGCGCAGTAGTTGGATCTTATAGAAAAGATAATAGGCGTCAATTTTGTAGCTGAATTGCATAGTCAAATAGGTGTCTATTTTGTAGCTGGATTACATTCTAGAATAGGATGCACTTATGTCTCCACAGAATGTAAGTTGGGAGATACATAAAGTATCCGTGATAAAACTCCACATGTAAAAGTAACCTATGGCAGATGGAGATTAAGTTAAGGCAAGTAGGTAAACGGTTAGGACTGGGGAGGTATGTGGTGATGTTAAAGAGGTATAAACACATCCTATATAGCAAGGCATAGATAGACAGTACTAGGGGTAAGTGGCCAAACAGAAGAGGTCATGACAGGTCCTATAATGGATGATCATCATGGGGAATGTAGTAAGACGTCAACAATATTGTCTACACGTATTGCCCGATAAGGATTCATAATAGTGTAATGGACATATATATATTTTCATACTTAACCTAACATATCCTCTCAATAAAGCATTCCCTTGTAAGAACCCGACACGAACACATAACTGCAGAAGCATGCCTATTCCCTCCCACTGCTGAAAATACGAAAGAACATGGATGTGCTGAACTCTGTATATCCACTAAAGTACACTAATCACCCAGTCACAAGCCAAGCCTGTAAGGTGTAAACAAAATATGACAGTCTTGCTCATAGGCCCAAGAAAGTGGGATTGAATGTGATGGTGGTAATATTCTAGTAATAATAGTGCTTAAGGTCAAATATTGAGCGATGGTAATAATGATATAGTAATAATAGTGCTTAGAGTCGAATTATGAGCTAACCTCCAGGAATAAGAAGAGGGGAATAAAACCCTTAAATGGAAAAACAGCTGAGAGGCATAACGTCTTCTAAATAGGATATACCTCTATAACAGTAATTAAGGCTCTTTAAGGCAAATGGAGGTGTTCTGATTCTAATATGGGTCTGACAGGTATATAGATTTCACATGTGATGGTGATAATATTCTAGTGATAATAGTGTTAGAGTCAATATTAAGCGATAGTAATCATAATATAGTAATAATAGTGTTTAGGGTCAAATTATGAGCTAGCCTCCAGGAATAAGGGGAGGGGAATAAAAACCTTAAATGGAAAAACAGCTGAAAGGCATGACGTCATCTAAATAGGCTACCCCTCTATGACAGTGATTTACGCCCTTTAAGGCAATGGAGGTGTTCTATTTCTAATATAGGTATGACAGGTATATGAATTTCACAGTCCCAATGTAAAACCTGGATTCCCCCGATGGGGTTAAGCCAAGCAGAAGGAGGAGGGATAGATATCTTCAGTGGAGAAACAGCTGGTAGGCATGACGTAGTCTCCAAGTAGAATGTCCCTCTGTGGTGGTATTGCAAACCTGGCAGGACAAGTGGAGGTCTTCTTCTTCTCATCTGGAACTTCAGTAGAGAAGCCGTAGGTAGGAATGACGTCATCTCCAGGTAAGTTGTCCCTCTGTGGTGGTGATGCAAACCTTGTCGGGCAGGTGGAGGTATTCATGGCAGTGGTCGTCATTACACAGTATGGAGTGATGTTAGGACCTCGGTGCTTGCCATAGCGCAGGTTCGTGCCCAAGATTTGGGTAATCGTACCTGGTTCCGGGATTGTCCGGTGAAGGACAAGATCTTCCAAGGCCCCATCTGACCACTGGCGCGTAAAATGGCGCACATTCAGCCTCGCGGCCGCCGCCATTTTTGTAGTTTTTGCGGACCTCATGGCCGCCATTTTTGTAGTCCTAACGGATCTCGTGGCTCTCCGTGAATAAAGTTCAGTTGGTTGGTATAAAGAGATTAAACACGGTTCTTACCAGCTCTTTCGCTCAGGACCTTAGTCCAATGATATGGGTAGCAATGTTCATCCATTAGGGTTAAGTTTCCTCGTCAGTAAATATTCTTAGATTGCGAAAAAAATTCGAAAAAAGATCGGAAAATGATGTTAATCAAAAGGATTTGTTTATTTACAGTTGCAATTAACGGCGGGACGTTTCGGTTACAAAAAAACCTTCATCAGCCTAGCAATCTTGAGAAAGTACCTGTACGAGCGCTAATTGGTGTGCTTCCAGCATGAAGACCAGAGTGAAAGAGGGAGATGAAGGCGGGGGTTGGGCGGATATACCTTTCACCCCGTGACCTCTAAAGTTGGCGATATCCCGGACGAATTAAAAGTAAAGAAATAAAATTTCCCAAGGGGAAAGGGATTAGAAAAATGTCTAGACCCCAGAGGGGGGCGCAGACCTAAAAAATAAAATTATATTAAACTGGATATAAACTAATTGTAAAAAATTGGACCGGAAATGGTTGCATTCAGGGGCCCTCGGAAATTTGAAGAAAAGGTGGTTTGAGCCGGTGAATGGTTGCATTCAGGGACTCCAGGAGTCCAGAAGCTCCTGCGTGAATAATGGAAGCCAATAGTGGGGAAAATGAAGACTATATGAGTGAAATGGATGGATGTGAATTTAGGATTAGGCATAAGGCCCGAATGGTTAGGTTTAGAGTAAGGGGAAGGGAAGGTGTTAACCTCCACTAATAAATAATAATAATAACAATCTAATTGGGGGGTCTGTGACTTAGGATTAGGCACGTAGGGATACTGTGCACCAATACAAAAATTGCCACGTCAATGGACTATATTGGACCCGTGGCCGATGTGGACCATAGCGGGTAGAGGGTGATCATCATGGATATCGTGAGTGGTGACATGCTTCGTACAGGCCTTTCAGAAACATCATTTTCCTATAGTCATATGTAAGCATATTATGCATTTACACAGTAGGTATACGTGATAGATATTGAAATAAATATAACTATGTCCCAATGTCATGTAGGTGGTGATACTTTACATGAGATGGACATGCAAAATAGAACAAAAAGAAATAAAAATAACTTTAGATAGCGGTGGTGGACACCAGAGTGTTACCTCAATATATAGGAACATATATCACACAGTTATATCCCGATGACATGTATGGTAATAATACTTGACATGAAAAGGATGTGGAAAACTGAACAAAATGAAAAAAAATTAACTTCAAATATAGAGAGGTGACAATGGCAGTGTACAGCCCATCTACATATGTTACTATATCCCAATGTCATGCACGATGGTAATCCTTTACATGAGATGGATATGTGAAATAGAACAAAGAAAAACAAAATTAACTTTGGATTAGTGGTGGTGGACACAAGAGTGTTACCTGAATATATAGAAACATATATTACATAGCTATATCCCAATGACATGTATGGTAATGATACTTTACATGAGATGGAGATGGAAAACTGAAAAAAGAGAAATAAAACAAACTTGAGATATAGAAAGGTAGATGTGACAGTGATCGCTCAATCTATGTGTCTGACTATATCTCAATGACACGTACGGTGGTAATACTGTACATGCAATGGACATGGAAAAGTGAAAAAAGAGAAATAAAAGTAACTTCAGGTTTGAGGTGGTAGACACAAAAGTGTTCCCTCGTAACCAACATGACTAAGACACTACCCGGGGAGACCGCCGGATAATGTCACTCGATGTGGAAATAAATATTATGACAAAACATAAAAACAGCACTGACGGGGTTAGGTTAAGAGAGGACAGCAGACAGTCAAAGACTGCCCACTGGTTAGTGTACTCGCTAATATCTATGTATGTAATGATATCTATCTCCTATCAAGGCCTGGTGGTATTAGAGTAGGAATGATGATATTTTTTTATATATTATTTAATAATTATATTATTAATTGTTGTTAGATGTACAGTTTTTAATTTTTGTGTTTGTTTCAACTTGAATTGTAGACACAATATTATTTATAAATATATATATACTATAAGGAGTCTAGTTTTAGTTAGTATATATTGTATCTAATTGTTTTTCTAATCTGTAGGAGCTGTGGGCTTGTCTAAAAGAAGACCAAGAGCACCCTCTGGTGGATGAAACCTGGCACAGCACTCCCATAATAACTCCAAAATCCTCCTGTACAATACAGAAATTGGAGAATTGTTCTTGTCATTGAAAGGTGTTTTTGACCAACTATGTGTAATGGTCTATCTTAGTCTAACTATCAGACTGGACACATCCATCGTAAATAGACATATAGTGGAATGCGCAGTAGTTGGATCTTATAGAAAAGATAATAGGCGTCAATTTTGTAGCTGAATTGCATAGTCAAATAGGTGTCTATTTTGTAGCTGGATTACATTCTAGAATAGGATGCACTTATGTCTCCACAGAATGTAAGTTGGGAGATACATAAAGTATCCGTGATAAAACTCCACATGTAAAAGTAACCTATGGCAGATGGAGATTAAGTTAAGGCAAGTAGGTAAACGGTTAGGACTGGGGAGGTATGTGGTGATGTTAAAGAGGTATAAACACATCCTATATAGCAAGGCATAGATAGACAGTACTAGGGGTAAGTGGCCAAACAGAAGAGGTCATGACAGGTCCTATAATGGATGATCATCATGGGGAATGTAGTAAGACGTCAACAATATTGTCTACACGTATTGCCCGATAAGGATTCATAATAGTGTAATGGACATATATATATTTTCATACTTAACCTAACATATCCTCTCAATAAAGCATTCCCTTGTAAGAACCCGACACGAACACATAACTGCAGAAGCATGCCTATTCCCTCCCACTGCTGAAAATACGAAAGAACATGGATGTGCTGAACTCTGTATATCCACTAAAGTACACTAATCACCCAGTCACAAGCCAAGCCTGTAAGGTGTAAACAAAATATGACAGTCTTGCTCATAGGCCCAAGAAAGTGGGATTGAATGTGATGGTGGTAATATTCTAGTAATAATAGTGCTTAAGGTCAAATATTGAGCGATGGTAATAATGATATAGTAATAATAGTGCTTAGAGTCGAATTATGAGCTAACCTCCAGGAATAAGAAGAGGGGAATAAAACCCTTAAATGGAAAAACAGCTGAGAGGCATAACGTCTTCTAAATAGGATATACCTCTATAACAGTAATTAAGGCTCTTTAAGGCAAATGGAGGTGTTCTGATTCTAATATGGGTCTGACAGGTATATAGATTTCACATGTGATGGTGATAATATTCTAGTGATAATAGTGTTAGAGTCAATATTAAGCGATAGTAATCATAATATAGTAATAATAGTGTTTAGGGTCAAATTATGAGCTAGCCTCCAGGAATAAGGGGAGGGGAATAAAAACCTTAAATGGAAAAACAGCTGAAAGGCATGACGTCATCTAAATAGGCTACCCCTCTATGACAGTGATTTACGCCCTTTAAGGCAATGGAGGTGTTCTATTTCTAATATAGGTATGACAGGTATATGAATTTCACAGTCCCAATGTAAAACCTGGATTCCCCCGATGGGGTTAAGCCAAGCAGAAGGAGGAGGGATAGATATCTTCAGTGGAGAAACAGCTGGTAGGCATGACGTAGTCTCCAAGTAGAATGTCCCTCTGTGGTGGTATTGCAAACCTGGCAGGACAAGTGGAGGTCTTCTTCTTCTCATCTGGAACTTCAGTAGAGAAGCCGTAGGTAGGAATGACGTCATCTCCAGGTAAGTTGTCCCTCTGTGGTGGTGATGCAAACCTTGTCGGGCAGGTGGAGGTATTCATGGCAGTGGTCGTCATTACACAGTATGGAGTGATGTTAGGACCTCGGTGCTTGCCATAGCGCAGGTTCGTGCCCAAGATTTGGGTAATCGTACCTGGTTCCGGGATTGTCCGGTGAAGGACAAGATCTTCCAAGGCCCCATCTGACCACTGGCGCGTAAAATGGCGCACATTCAGCCTCGCGGCCGCCGCCATTTTTGTAGTTTTTGCGGACCTCATGGCCGCCATTTTTGTAGTCCTAACGGATCTCGTGGCTCTCCGTGAATAAAGTTCAGTTGGTTGGTATAAAGAGATTAAACACGGTTCTTACCAGCTCTTTCGCTCAGGACCTTAGTCCAATGATATGGGTAGCAATGTTCATCCATTAGGGTTAAGTTTCCTCGTCAGTAAATATTCTTAGATTGCGAAAAAAATTCGAAAAAAGATCGGAAAATGATGTTAATCAAAAGGATTTGTTTATTTACAGTTGCAATTAACGGCGGGACGTTTCGGTTACAAAAAAACCTTCATCAGCCTAGCAATCTTGAGAAAGTACCTGTACGAGCGCTAATTGGTGTGCTTCCAGCATGAAGACCAGAGTGAAAGAGGGAGATGAAGGCGGGGGTTGGGCGGATATACCTTTCACCCCGTGACCTCTAAAGTTGGCGATATCCCGGACGAATTAAAAGTAAAGAAATAAAATTTCCCAAGGGGAAAGGGATTAGAAAAATGTCTAGACCCCAGAGGGGGGCGCAGACCTAAAAAATAAAATTATATTAAACTGGATATAAACTAATTGTAAAAAATTGGACCGGAAATGGTTGCATTCAGGGGCCCTCGGAAATTTGAAGAAAAGGTGGTTTGAGCCGGTGAATGGTTGCATTCAGGGACTCCAGGAGTCCAGAAGCTCCTGCGTGAATAATGGAAGCCAATAGTGGGGAAAATGAAGACTATATGAGTGAAATGGATGGATGTGAATTTAGGATTAGGCATAAGGCCCGAATGGTTAGGTTTAGAGTAAGGGGAAGGGAAGGTGTTAACCTCCACTAATAAATAATAATAATAACAATCTAATTGGGGGGTCTGTGACTTAGGATTAGGCACGTAGGGATACTGTGCACCAATACAAAAATTGCCACGTCAATGGACTATATTGGACCCGTGGCCGATGTGGACCATAGCGGGTAGAGGGTGATCATCATGGATATCGTGAGTGGTGACATGCTTCGTACAGGCCTTTCAGAAACATCATTTTCCTATAGTCATATGTAAGCATATTATGCATTTACACAGTAGGTATACGTGATAGATATTGAAATAAATATAACTATGTCCCAATGTCATGTAGGTGGTGATACTTTACATGAGATGGACATGCAAAATAGAACAAAAAGAAATAAAAATAACTTTAGATAGCGGTGGTGGACACCAGAGTGTTACCTCAATATATAGGAACATATATCACACAGTTATATCCCGATGACATGTATGGTAATAATACTTGACATGAAAAGGATGTGGAAAACTGAACAAAATGAAAAAAAATTAACTTCAAATATAGAGAGGTGACAATGGCAGTGTACAGCCCATCTACATATGTTACTATATCCCAATGTCATGCACGATGGTAATCCTTTACATGAGATGGATATGTGAAATAGAACAAAGAAAAACAAAATTAACTTTGGATTAGTGGTGGTGGACACAAGAGTGTTACCTGAATATATAGAAACATATATTACATAGCTATATCCCAATGACATGTATGGTAATGATACTTTACATGAGATGGAGATGGAAAACTGAAAAAAGAGAAATAAAACAAACTTGAGATATAGAAAGGTAGATGTGACAGTGATCGCTCAATCTATGTGTCTGACTATATCTCAATGACACGTACGGTGGTAATACTGTACATGCAATGGACATGGAAAAGTGAAAAAAGAGAAATAAAAGTAACTTCAGGTTTGAGGTGGTAGACACAAAAGTGTTCCCTCGTAACCAACATGACTAAGACACTACCCGGGGAGACCGCCGGATAATGTCACTCGATGTGGAAATAAATATTATGACAAAACATAAAAACAGCACTGACGGGGTTAGGTTAAGAGAGGACAGCAGACAGTCAAAGACTGCCCACTGGTTAGTGTACTCGCTAATATCTATGTATGTAATGATATCTATCTCCTATCAAGGCCTGGTGGTATTAGAGTAGGAATGATGATATTTTTTTATATATTATTTAATAATTATATTATTAATTGTTGTTAGATGTACAGTTTTTAATTTTTGTGTTTGTTTCAACTTGAATTGTAGACACAATATTATTTATAAATATATATATACTATAAGGAGTCTAGTTTTAGTTAGTATATATTGTATCTAATTGTTTTTCTAATCTGTAGGAGCTGTGGGCTTGTCTAAAAGAAGACCAAGAGCACCCTCTGGTGGATGAAACCTGGCACAGCACTCCCATAATAACTCCAAAATCCTCCTGTACAATACAGAAATTGGAGAATTGTTCTTGTCATTGAAAGGTGTTTTTGACCAACTATGTGTAATGGTCTATCTTAGTCTAACTATCAGACTGGACACATCCATCGTAAATAGACATATAGTGGAATGCGCAGTAGTTGGATCTTATAGAAAAGATAATAGGCGTCAATTTTGTAGCTGAATTGCATAGTCAAATAGGTGTCTATTTTGTAGCTGGATTACATTCTAGAATAGGATGCACTTATGTCTCCACAGAATGTAAGTTGGGAGATACATAAAGTATCCGTGATAAAACTCCACATGTAAAAGTAACCTATGGCAGATGGAGATTAAGTTAAGGCAAGTAGGTAAACGGTTAGGACTGGGGAGGTATGTGGTGATGTTAAAGAGGTATAAACACATCCTATATAGCAAGGCATAGATAGACAGTACTAGGGGTAAGTGGCCAAACAGAAGAGGTCATGACAGGTCCTATAATGGATGATCATCATGGGGAATGTAGTAAGACGTCAACAATATTGTCTACACGTATTGCCCGATAAGGATTCATAATAGTGTAATGGACATATATATATTTTCATACTTAACCTAACATATCCTCTCAATAAAGCATTCCCTTGTAAGAACCCGACACGAACACATAACTGCAGAAGCATGCCTATTCCCTCCCACTGCTGAAAATACGAAAGAACATGGATGTGCTGAACTCTGTATATCCACTAAAGTACACTAATCACCCAGTCACAAGCCAAGCCTGTAAGGTGTAAACAAAATATGACAGTCTTGCTCATAGGCCCAAGAAAGTGGGATTGAATGTGATGGTGGTAATATTCTAGTAATAATAGTGCTTAAGGTCAAATATTGAGCGATGGTAATAATGATATAGTAATAATAGTGCTTAGAGTCGAATTATGAGCTAACCTCCAGGAATAAGAAGAGGGGAATAAAACCCTTAAATGGAAAAACAGCTGAGAGGCATAACGTCTTCTAAATAGGATATACCTCTATAACAGTAATTAAGGCTCTTTAAGGCAAATGGAGGTGTTCTGATTCTAATATGGGTCTGACAGGTATATAGATTTCACATGTGATGGTGATAATATTCTAGTGATAATAGTGTTAGAGTCAATATTAAGCGATAGTAATCATAATATAGTAATAATAGTGTTTAGGGTCAAATTATGAGCTAGCCTCCAGGAATAAGGGGAGGGGAATAAAAACCTTAAATGGAAAAACAGCTGAAAGGCATGACGTCATCTAAATAGGCTACCCCTCTATGACAGTGATTTACGCCCTTTAAGGCAATGGAGGTGTTCTATTTCTAATATAGGTATGACAGGTATATGAATTTCACAGTCCCAATGTAAAACCTGGATTCCCCCGATGGGGTTAAGCCAAGCAGAAGGAGGAGGGATAGATATCTTCAGTGGAGAAACAGCTGGTAGGCATGACGTAGTCTCCAAGTAGAATGTCCCTCTGTGGTGGTATTGCAAACCTGGCAGGACAAGTGGAGGTCTTCTTCTTCTCATCTGGAACTTCAGTAGAGAAGCCGTAGGTAGGAATGACGTCATCTCCAGGTAAGTTGTCCCTCTGTGGTGGTGATGCAAACCTTGTCGGGCAGGTGGAGGTATTCATGGCAGTGGTCGTCATTACACAGTATGGAGTGATGTTAGGACCTCGGTGCTTGCCATAGCGCAGGTTCGTGCCCAAGATTTGGGTAATCGTACCTGGTTCCGGGATTGTCCGGTGAAGGACAAGATCTTCCAAGGCCCCATCTGACCACTGGCGCGTAAAATGGCGCACATTCAGCCTCGCGGCCGCCGCCATTTTTGTAGTTTTTGCGGACCTCATGGCCGCCATTTTTGTAGTCCTAACGGATCTCGTGGCTCTCCGTGAATAAAGTTCAGTTGGTTGGTATAAAGAGATTAAACACGGTTCTTACCAGCTCTTTCGCTCAGGACCTTAGTCCAATGATATGGGTAGCAATGTTCATCCATTAGGGTTAAGTTTCCTCGTCAGTAAATATTCTTAGATTGCGAAAAAAATTCGAAAAAAGATCGGAAAATGATGTTAATCAAAAGGATTTGTTTATTTACAGTTGCAATTAACGGCGGGACGTTTCGGTTACAAAAAAACCTTCATCAGCCTAGCAATCTTGAGAAAGTACCTGTACGAGCGCTAATTGGTGTGCTTCCAGCATGAAGACCAGAGTGAAAGAGGGAGATGAAGGCGGGGGTTGGGCGGATATACCTTTCACCCCGTGACCTCTAAAGTTGGCGATATCCCGGACGAATTAAAAGTAAAGAAATAAAATTTCCCAAGGGGAAAGGGATTAGAAAAATGTCTAGACCCCAGAGGGGGGCGCAGACCTAAAAAATAAAATTATATTAAACTGGATATAAACTAATTGTAAAAAATTGGACCGGAAATGGTTGCATTCAGGGGCCCTCGGAAATTTGAAGAAAAGGTGGTTTGAGCCGGTGAATGGTTGCATTCAGGGACTCCAGGAGTCCAGAAGCTCCTGCGTGAATAATGGAAGCCAATAGTGGGGAAAATGAAGACTATATGAGTGAAATGGATGGATGTGAATTTAGGATTAGGCATAAGGCCCGAATGGTTAGGTTTAGAGTAAGGGGAAGGGAAGGTGTTAACCTCCACTAATAAATAATAATAATAACAATCTAATTGGGGGGTCTGTGACTTAGGATTAGGCACGTAGGGATACTGTGCACCAATACAAAAATTGCCACGTCAATGGACTATATTGGACCCGTGGCCGATGTGGACCATAGCGGGTAGAGGGTGATCATCATGGATATCGTGAGTGGTGACATGCTTCGTACAGGCCTTTCAGAAACATCATTTTCCTATAGTCATATGTAAGCATATTATGCATTTACACAGTAGGTATACGTGATAGATATTGAAATAAATATAACTATGTCCCAATGTCATGTAGGTGGTGATACTTTACATGAGATGGACATGCAAAATAGAACAAAAAGAAATAAAAATAACTTTAGATAGCGGTGGTGGACACCAGAGTGTTACCTCAATATATAGGAACATATATCACACAGTTATATCCCGATGACATGTATGGTAATAATACTTGACATGAAAAGGATGTGGAAAACTGAACAAAATGAAAAAAAATTAACTTCAAATATAGAGAGGTGACAATGGCAGTGTACAGCCCATCTACATATGTTACTATATCCCAATGTCATGCACGATGGTAATCCTTTACATGAGATGGATATGTGAAATAGAACAAAGAAAAACAAAATTAACTTTGGATTAGTGGTGGTGGACACAAGAGTGTTACCTGAATATATAGAAACATATATTACATAGCTATATCCCAATGACATGTATGGTAATGATACTTTACATGAGATGGAGATGGAAAACTGAAAAAAGAGAAATAAAACAAACTTGAGATATAGAAAGGTAGATGTGACAGTGATCGCTCAATCTATGTGTCTGACTATATCTCAATGACACGTACGGTGGTAATACTGTACATGCAATGGACATGGAAAAGTGAAAAAAGAGAAATAAAAGTAACTTCAGGTTTGAGGTGGTAGACACAAAAGTGTTCCCTCGTAACCAACATGACTAAGACACTACCCGGGGAGACCGCCGGATAATGTCACTCGATGTGGAAATAAATATTATGACAAAACATAAAAACAGCACTGACGGGGTTAGGTTAAGAGAGGACAGCAGACAGTCAAAGACTGCCCACTGGTTAGTGTACTCGCTAATATCTATGTATGTAATGATATCTATCTCCTATCAAGGCCTGGTGGTATTAGAGTAGGAATGATGATATTTTTTTATATATTATTTAATAATTATATTATTAATTGTTGTTAGATGTACAGTTTTTAATTTTTGTGTTTGTTTCAACTTGAATTGTAGACACAATATTATTTATAAATATATATATACTATAAGGAGTCTAGTTTTAGTTAGTATATATTGTATCTAATTGTTTTTCTAATCTGTAGGAGCTGTGGGCTTGTCTAAAAGAAGACCAAGAGCACCCTCTGGTGGATGAAACCTGGCACAGCACTCCCATAATAACTCCAAAATCCTCCTGTACAATACAGAAATTGGAGAATTGTTCTTGTCATTGAAAGGTGTTTTTGACCAACTATGTGTAATGGTCTATCTTAGTCTAACTATCAGACTGGACACATCCATCGTAAATAGACATATAGTGGAATGCGCAGTAGTTGGATCTTATAGAAAAGATAATAGGCGTCAATTTTGTAGCTGAATTGCATAGTCAAATAGGTGTCTATTTTGTAGCTGGATTACATTCTAGAATAGGATGCACTTATGTCTCCACAGAATGTAAGTTGGGAGATACATAAAGTATCCGTGATAAAACTCCACATGTAAAAGTAACCTATGGCAGATGGAGATTAAGTTAAGGCAAGTAGGTAAACGGTTAGGACTGGGGAGGTATGTGGTGATGTTAAAGAGGTATAAACACATCCTATATAGCAAGGCATAGATAGACAGTACTAGGGGTAAGTGGCCAAACAGAAGAGGTCATGACAGGTCCTATAATGGATGATCATCATGGGGAATGTAGTAAGACGTCAACAATATTGTCTACACGTATTGCCCGATAAGGATTCATAATAGTGTAATGGACATATATATATTTTCATACTTAACCTAACATATCCTCTCAATAAAGCATTCCCTTGTAAGAACCCGACACGAACACATAACTGCAGAAGCATGCCTATTCCCTCCCACTGCTGAAAATACGAAAGAACATGGATGTGCTGAACTCTGTATATCCACTAAAGTACACTAATCACCCAGTCACAAGCCAAGCCTGTAAGGTGTAAACAAAATATGACAGTCTTGCTCATAGGCCCAAGAAAGTGGGATTGAATGTGATGGTGGTAATATTCTAGTAATAATAGTGCTTAAGGTCAAATATTGAGCGATGGTAATAATGATATAGTAATAATAGTGCTTAGAGTCGAATTATGAGCTAACCTCCAGGAATAAGAAGAGGGGAATAAAACCCTTAAATGGAAAAACAGCTGAGAGGCATAACGTCTTCTAAATAGGATATACCTCTATAACAGTAATTAAGGCTCTTTAAGGCAAATGGAGGTGTTCTGATTCTAATATGGGTCTGACAGGTATATAGATTTCACATGTGATGGTGATAATATTCTAGTGATAATAGTGTTAGAGTCAATATTAAGCGATAGTAATCATAATATAGTAATAATAGTGTTTAGGGTCAAATTATGAGCTAGCCTCCAGGAATAAGGGGAGGGGAATAAAAACCTTAAATGGAAAAACAGCTGAAAGGCATGACGTCATCTAAATAGGCTACCCCTCTATGACAGTGATTTACGCCCTTTAAGGCAATGGAGGTGTTCTATTTCTAATATAGGTATGACAGGTATATGAATTTCACAGTCCCAATGTAAAACCTGGATTCCCCCGATGGGGTTAAGCCAAGCAGAAGGAGGAGGGATAGATATCTTCAGTGGAGAAACAGCTGGTAGGCATGACGTAGTCTCCAAGTAGAATGTCCCTCTGTGGTGGTATTGCAAACCTGGCAGGACAAGTGGAGGTCTTCTTCTTCTCATCTGGAACTTCAGTAGAGAAGCCGTAGGTAGGAATGACGTCATCTCCAGGTAAGTTGTCCCTCTGTGGTGGTGATGCAAACCTTGTCGGGCAGGTGGAGGTATTCATGGCAGTGGTCGTCATTACACAGTATGGAGTGATGTTAGGACCTCGGTGCTTGCCATAGCGCAGGTTCGTGCCCAAGATTTGGGTAATCGTACCTGGTTCCGGGATTGTCCGGTGAAGGACAAGATCTTCCAAGGCCCCATCTGACCACTGGCGCGTAAAATGGCGCACATTCAGCCTCGCGGCCGCCGCCATTTTTGTAGTTTTTGCGGACCTCATGGCCGCCATTTTTGTAGTCCTAACGGATCTCGTGGCTCTCCGTGAATAAAGTTCAGTTGGTTGGTATAAAGAGATTAAACACGGTTCTTACCAGCTCTTTCGCTCAGGACCTTAGTCCAATGATATGGGTAGCAATGTTCATCCATTAGGGTTAAGTTTCCTCGTCAGTAAATATTCTTAGATTGCGAAAAAAATTCGAAAAAAGATCGGAAAATGATGTTAATCAAAAGGATTTGTTTATTTACAGTTGCAATTAACGGCGGGACGTTTCGGTTACAAAAAAACCTTCATCAGCCTAGCAATCTTGAGAAAGTACCTGTACGAGCGCTAATTGGTGTGCTTCCAGCATGAAGACCAGAGTGAAAGAGGGAGATGAAGGCGGGGGTTGGGCGGATATACCTTTCACCCCGTGACCTCTAAAGTTGGCGATATCCCGGACGAATTAAAAGTAAAGGGTTAGGGTTAGGGTTAGGGTTAGGGTTAGGGTTAGGGTTAGGGTTAGGGTTAGGGTTAGGGTTAGGGTTAGGGTTAGGGTTAGGGTTAGGGTTAGGGTTAGGGTTAGGGTTAGGGTTAGGGTTAGGGTTAGGGTTAGGGTTAGGGTTAGGGTTAGGGTTAGGGTTAGGGTTAGGGTTAGGGTTAGGGTTAGGGTTAGGGTTAGGGTTAGGGTTAGGGTTAGGGTTAGGGTTAGGGTTAGGGTTAGGGTTAGGGTTAGGGTTAGGGTTAGGGTTAGGGTTAGGGTTAGGGTTAGGGTTAGGGTTAGGGTTAGGGTTAGGGTTAGGGTTAGGGTTAGGGTTAGGGTTAGGGTTAGGGTTAGGGTTAGGTTATAGGGATAAATACGTCCTTCGAGGGGCCCCTCAAGAATGTTTTTGCCAATAACTCCGGATAGTAATGCCCTATCATCATGAAACCAAGTTCCTTGGATTCCTTGGCCCCAGGCCTTTCCAATGGTGTGTCGTTTGACCCCGTGGAACCTTGGGAAATATTCGAAATCTTAGTTTGAAACTTTAAAATGGCCATATCTCCGGAACGGTAAGTCGTAGAGACTTGATTCCAACTCTGGCGTGTTCAGCGACCCCAAATTAGGTCTGACGCCACCCACTTTCAAGTCTCTAGGACCTACGGTTCTGGAGTTATAAGCGAAAACGTCGGCCCAATGGGAATGAATGGGCGTCATTGAAAATATCTCTAAGTGTTGAGTCCAAAAAAAAAAAGTTCCCCCAGGAAGTGTCTAGGAGCACGTTTCAGGCCATTTTGAGTGGTCTGGTAATGGTCTGTGGTGAAGTTTTTTAAAAACCCCATTCTTGAGGGGCCCCTCAAGAATGTTTTTGCCAATAACTCCGGATAGGAATGGGTTAGGGTTAGGGTTAGGGTTAGGGTTAGGGTTAGGGTTAGGGTTAGGGTTAGGGTTAGGGTTAGAGGGTTAGGGTTAGGGTTAGGGTTAGGGTTAGGGTTAGGGTTAGGGTTAGGGTTAGGGTTAGGGTTAGGGTTAGAGGGTTAGGGTTAGGGTTAGGGTTAGGGTTAGGGTTAGGGTTAGGGTTAGGGTTAGGTAGTTTGAGCTATCTCGGTGACACCCCCTGCTTCATCCGACGACTGGGCAGTTGAACTGGGGTGCCAAAAGGTAATGCACGGACCCACGCACGTTTGTCAGCAGCTTCTCATTCCATATTACCCACGTGATTTGTTTTCTTGACTTAAATTGCCCTAAACAGGGTTCTGTATTTCTTGTCTTGAGTTTTTCATTACTTCTATGTTAAAGAGCATTCCGATCCTTTGAATTTATCCAGAGTTATTAATTACATGACTTAGGATTGCCCTGGAAAGGGTTTTGTATTTCCGGTCTTAGAATTTATCCAGAGTTATTAGTTACATGACTTAGGATTGCCCTCGAAAGGGTTCTGTATTTCAGGTCTTTAGAATTTGTCCAGAGCGATTTGTTATTTGATTTAGGATTGCCCCAGAAAGGGTTCTGTATTTCAGGTCTTTTGAGTAGTTTTACTCTAGGTTTGAATAAACGTGTTTAAATGACTTAGTTATTTTTGTGGATAAATCCTAAATTTAGGGATACATTTCATCAGTAGTGGACCTCGGAATCACAGAGTGTTTCGGCCATTTCTCACTAGACACTCTCCTCCGAGGGAGGCCCCCCCCGTGGTGATCAAATCACGGGGTGTATCCGGTTTTATGCCAATTGTATTCTAAATTTCCTGGTTTTTGATCTTCCCATATCGGGTTTTGGTAGGAACTTTGAGAGAGTTTTGTTGAAGTAGAATCATGTCAGCCTTTATTGGATAAATTTGTCGTTATCGGGTTTGTTATTTCGAAGTGGTTAGGGTTAGGTAAAGGTCGGCGACTAGGGTTAGGATAAGAGGTTATGGTAAGGTTGTTATCGAGACGCCAGGGTTAGGTTTAGGTAAAAGTCGGCGATTAGGGTTAGGATAAGGGTCATGGTAAGGTTGTTATCGAGATGCCAGGGTTAGGTTTAGGTAAAACTCGGTATTAGGGTTAGGTGAAAGGGTTAAGTTTAGGTAAAAGTCGGAGATTAGGGTTAGGATAAGGGTCGTGGTAAGGTTGTGATAGAGACGCCAGGGTTAGGGTTAGGTAAAATTCGGTATTTAGGGTTAGGTGAAAGGGTTAGGTTTAGGTAAAAGTCGGAGATTAGGGTTAGGATAAGGGTCGTGGTAAGGTTGTGATAGAGACGCCAGGGTTAGGGTTAGGTAAAATTCGGTATTTAGGGTTAGGTAAAAGGGTTAGGTTTAGGTAAAAGTCGGAGATTAGGGTTAGGATAAGGGTCATGGTAAGGTTGTTATAGAGACGCCAGGGTTAGGGTTAGGTAAAAGTCGGTGATTAGGGTTAGGATAGAGGTTATGGTAGGGTTGTAATGAAAATAAATTAGAGATCAGAGAAAGGCCACAGAGGTAGTGAGCAGTGCTGTGTATGGGACAATGTTACAGCGGCTTACTCAGACCAGTGTCAGTCTTCCCATACTCTTGATATTAAGGAACGGTCCTAGTATAGAGCGTGAATGAAATTGACGATCGGATTAGAAAAGGGGTCGAAAAGATCAAAGTAAAAATTGAAGTAAAATTAAAGTATATATCAAAGTTAGAATTAGAGTTAAATTTAAAGTTAAAATTAGGGTTAATATTAAAGTAAATTAAAGTAAAAATTAAAATTTAAAACAAAGGTAAGGTTAAGGTCAGATTGGTCGTATGTGGTGTAAGATGTGCTGGTGTATGTAGGGCTAACCCCCATAGAAGACTGGGCCACGATTAAGGTCCTGACGCCCCGGACCGCCACACTCTGCGTGCTGTTCCGAGTGGAACCCAGAGGGGCCGTATACTTACCCCCTGATCAGCACAAATCAGTTGTTAACACCGCAAGGTAGCTCTGATTTGGCCAGGCAGGGCTGCGAGGCAGGAGATTGGGGGTAGGCAAGCAGTGGTAGGAGTAGAGCTGTGTGTAAGACAAAATTACAGCGACTTACTCAGGCACCGCAAACCTCCTCGTACTCTCAAGCCTAGGTGATTCTTCAGGGATGACGGTCCAGCAACGCTAGGAGGGTGCCCGACCAGCCAAACCAGGGGGGAAAGAGCAAGGCAGACGCCGCAGGCATGGAGCAAAGGCCGTGTATGTGACGATTCCACGGTCCTATACCATACCTCCGTCAAACGCCCATACT
This sequence comes from Ammodytes marinus, assembly GCF_949987685.1. Classification (NCBI taxonomy): domain Eukaryota; kingdom Metazoa; phylum Chordata; class Actinopteri; order Uranoscopiformes; family Ammodytidae; genus Ammodytes; species Ammodytes marinus. The sequence goes on from NW_027648076.1 coordinate 68,430, forward strand.
CCCGAGCAACCCAAGGGGGTAGGCAGGCAGAACAGAATCAGGGGGTAAAAGCAGCGGTGAGTTAACAGCAGCTGCCCCCCTCCCCGTCACACCGAACATACCTCCAGGCCCCCAGGGGAAGCCCCCAAGGAATGACAGGTCTAGCTCCACTAAAACGTCGCCTTACCAGTCAAACCAAGGGTGAGCAGCCAGCTAGGGGCAAGAAAGCAGGCCAGATGCCGAGGAAAAGGAGCAGCGCTGGGTCTACAGCAGCTACTCCTCTCCCCGTAACACTGTCCAATACTTCCAAGCCCCAAGGGCTACCTCCAAGGAATGACCAGGTCCAGCTACGCCAAAGCGCTGCCTTACCAGCCATCCCAAGGGCAAGAAAGCAGAACAGACGTCGGAGGAAGGGAGCCAAGACCGTGTATGTGACGATTCCACGGCCCTAGACTCCCAACTCCGCCACTGCTCAGACTTCCAAGCACCTTGGAGAGGGTTTAGAAAAACAACACACCAAGTCTCATACACCGCTTGACATTGGTGATTGTTAGATAGGAAAGAGAACAATTTCCAAATCACATAACATTAGAAATGTATGGGACATTGGAAACTGTAAGAGGTAAATACTCACCAGAGAAGTCTTCTGTTAAGAGTAGGCAAATACTCCCAGAAATTATCTTCTTTTCCGTCTGTTTTGTTGTATGTCGCTCCATGACCTTATTAATGGTGTATACATATTGACTGGCGGTCTTACTTTTCGCGATTTTTTCCTGATTTATTTGGTACGTGAAACTTGTATAATCGGATAGAGTGGGTCAAGTCGATTCGTTTGATATATAATATGTGTTGATTGGATGATTTTTGACGGAGTTATTACTTATTTTGTCAAAAAAATGGAGAATCTCCCATGATGCATTGCGGGTAATTGTGACATTTCGGAATTCCCGGCTTCTGGATGGTTTGTAAGTAAAAAAACTTATATATTCGGATAGAGCAGATCGAGACGAGCGTTTTGAGATGTAACATGCCTTGGTTTGATGACTTTTTTTATGTGGAGTTTTTGCTCATTATGATAAAATTATGATATTTTTGGGTAATTGATGCAATTTCGGAATTCCCAGCATCTATCATCATCTTATGTATTCTCTTCTGAATTGTTGAGAGTAATCCCTGTTGAAATGAATGGGTTTAGGGTTAGGTAACTGTTGTTTGATGTTTGGTAGGTACATACTACTGGATGTTATTTGCCCTACAGTTAGAATTTAACAGTTGTTTTTTTAGCATTTTAACTGTACTTGACTGTAGTATTTAATTGTAGATTATGGACTGATAACAGTCATTGTTTTGGTTGTTATTTGGGTCTAAATTGAGTTTATTGAGGTAGATGAAGATGGAGTCCAGGAGGAAGGTAGAATCAGGGTGCCCCGCCTGTACGGGCTGAAGACACCCCCGCCCGAGCTGGGCTGTGTACTCTACCTCCCCCTATTCCCTCATCTTTACATGAGGGAAGAGAGGCGAGAAGAGGGAAGTTAGAGGAAGCAATTGGAGGACTATTTATGTAAATATTGTAGTATTCCTTGGTGGTTGAACTTATGGGAAGTAATGAAAATGAGAACATTGTCAGGGTAATATATACTGGAGTTGTATTGAGAGCCCGCTCTTCCGATGGTACAGGCTAGGTTAGGTAGTTTGAGCTATCTCGGTGACACCCCCTGCTTCATCCGACGACTGGGCAGTTGAACTGGGGTGCCAAAAGGTAATGCACGGACCCACGCACGTTTGTCAGCAGCTTCTCATTCCATATTACCCACGTGATTTGTTTTCTTGACTTAAATTGCCCTAAACAGGGTTCTGTATTTCTTGTCTTGAGTTTTTCATTACTTCTATGTTAAAGAGCATTCCGATCCTTTGAATTTATCCAGAGTTATTAATTACATGACTTAGGATTGCCCTGGAAAGGGTTTTGTATTTCCGGTCTTAGAATTTATCCAGAGTTATTAGTTACATGACTTAGGATTGCCCTCGAAAGGGTTCTGTATTTCAGGTCTTTAGAATTTGTCCAGAGCGATTTGTTATTTGATTTAGGATTGCCCCAGAAAGGGTTCTGTATTTCAGGTCTTTTGAGTAGTTTTACTCTAGGTTTGAATAAACGTGTTTAAATGACTTAGTTATTTTTGTGGATAAATCCTAAATTTAGGGATACATTTCATCAGTAGTGGACCTCGGAATCACAGAGTGTTTCGGCCATTTCTCACTAGACACTCTCCTCCGAGGGAGGCCCCCCCCGTGGTGATCAAATCACGGGGTGTATCCGGTTTTATGCCAATTGTATTCTAAATTTCCTGGTTTTTGATCTTCCCATATCGGGTTTTGGTAGGAACTTTGAGAGAGTTTTGTTGAAGTAGAATCATGTCAGCCTTTATTGGATAAATTTGTCGTTATCGGGTTTGTTATTTCGAAGTGGTTAGGGTTAGGTAAAGGTCGGCGACTAGGGTTAGGATAAGAGGTTATGGTAAGGTTGTTATCGAGACGCCAGGGTTAGGTTTAGGTAAAAGTCGGCGATTAGGGTTAGGATAAGGGTCATGGTAAGGTTGTTATCGAGATGCCAGGGTTAGGTTTAGGTAAAACTCGGTATTAGGGTTAGGTGAAAGGGTTAAGTTTAGGTAAAAGTCGGAGATTAGGGTTAGGATAAGGGTCGTGGTAAGGTTGTGATAGAGACGCCAGGGTTAGGGTTAGGTAAAATTCGGTATTTAGGGTTAGGTGAAAGGGTTAGGTTTAGGTAAAAGTCGGAGATTAGGGTTAGGATAAGGGTCGTGGTAAGGTTGTGATAGAGACGCCAGGGTTAGGGTTAGGTAAAATTCGGTATTTAGGGTTAGGTAAAAGGGTTAGGTTTAGGGTTAGGGTTAGGGTTAGGGTTAGGGTTAGGGTTAGGGTTAGGGTTAGGGTTAGGGTTAGGGTTAGGGTTAGGGTTAGGTTATAGGGATAAATACGTCCTTCGAGGGGCCCCTCAAGAATGTTTTTGCCAATAACTCCGGATAGGAATGCCCTATCATCATGGAACCAAGTTCCTTGGATTCCTTGGCCCCAGACCTTTCCAATGGTGTGTCGTTTGACCCCGTGGAACCTTGGGAAATGTTCAAAATCTTAGTTTGAAACTTTAAAATGGCCATATCTCCGGAACGGTAAGTTGTAGAGACTCGGGGACAACTCCAGTGTGTTCAGCGTTGCCGAATTATGTCTGACGGAACTTGGTTTCAAGTCTCTAGGACCTACGGTTCTGGAGTTATAAGCGAAAACGTCGGCCCAATGGGAATGAATGGGCGTCATTGAAAATATCTCTAAGTGTTGAGTCCAAAAAAAAAAGTTCCCCCAGGAAGTGTCTAGGAGCACGTTTCAGGCCATTTTGAGTGGCCTGGTAATGGTCTGTGGTGAAGTTTTTTAAAAACCCTATGTAAAAGTTGGAATCTGAATGTGGAATGTGGAAGTGGAATGTGGAATGTAAAATTAAAAATGTAAAACTCTCTGCACAGTCCTGTCAGAGCACTGAGGTCCTCTGACCAATGTATTCTAGACTGTCCCAGGTCTAAGCTGAAGAGCAGGGGAGACAGAGCCTTCGCTGTAGCTGGACCAAAGTTGAGGAATTCTCTTCCTTTATTCATCAGATATGCCACTTCTTTGGAAAATGTTAAATGTCTGCTGAAGACACATTTTTTTGCACTGGCCTTCGGAACCAGCTGAGCTGAGTATTTTCTTATGTGTTTTTCTTTTGGTTTCTTATTTGTAATAAATGTGGATTATTTTATTATTATTTAACCTGTACTGCACTTTGGGGCAGTACCCGCTGTTTGTAAATGTGCTTTATAAATAAATTTGACCTTTGACCTTTGACCTTTTCAATTGTTACAGTACTGTAGTATCTATTGTGTGTTATGGATCCTCCATGGAGTTTACAGTACTCATCTTTGCATTGAGTTGTGATATAACTGCATTTTCTCCATTTTGTTAGGGTTAGGGTTAGGGTTAGGGTTAGGGTTAGGGTTAGGGTTAGGGTTAGGGTTAGGTTAAGAGCAATCTGCCCACTTTTCAAAAGTGGTTTTTTGGACGTAAATTTTGAACGCAGAGGGGCAACCTCATACCGAGACCATCCTCGGATACCTTGGGACCAGGCGCATTGGCCGAAAAAGTTTCGTCCCCCTGGTGGCGATTGTGGGTACTGCAATCGCGATTTGAAAAGTTTGAAGCTCTGTAACTCCCCAACGCAGAGGGGCAACACAATTCCAAGCAGTGCCTGTTGTAGCCCTTGGCCAGGACTACATGCTCACCAATTTTTAGCCATTTCCGAGTAACTTTTTTTAACATGGAAAAACAGGTTTTTTGGGAATAACGTCTGGTAGGGGAGGGGCAACTGCACAAGATTTTTAACCAAGATACTAGGCGTGGGGACGGATCAGAATCCGTTGAAATTTTGGTTCTATGTTGTTTCTATCCCGAGTTATGGCCGATTTGGTCTGCGCATGCGCAGTAGAGTTTTGGCCCATAAGGGTTAGGGTTAGGGGTTAGGGTTAGGGTTAGGGTTAGAGGGTTAGGGTTAGGGTTAGGGTTAGGGTTAGGGTTAGGGGTTAGGGTTAGGGTTAGGGTTAGGGTTAGGGTTAGGGTTAGGGTTAGAGGGTTAGGGTTAGGGTTAGAGGGTTAGGGTTAGGGGTTAGGGGTTAGGGTTAGGGTTAGGGTTAGGGTTAGGGTTAGGGTTAGGGTTAGGGTTAGGGTTAGGGTTAGGTTATAGGGATAAATAGGGTTAGGGTTAGGGTTAGGGTTAGGGGTTAGGGTTAGGGTTAGGGTTAGGGTTAGGTTAAGAGAGGACAGCAGACAGTCAAAGACTGCCCACTGGTTAGTGTACTCGCTAATATCTATGTATGTAATGATATCTATCTCCTATCAAGGCCTGGTGGTATTAGAGTAGGAATGATAACATAAAGTTTTTTTGTATATATATTATCAAATTTGATATGATTATTGTTATATTATTATATTATATTATCATGTTGTGGAGTTATTTCTCATTGAGGCCAAAGGGGAGACGGGTGTTCAACTTGTGAATCCATTGTCTTTCCAGGTATTTCCTCTGTTTCTTGGACCAATTGGGATTTGCCTCTAAGATAGTAGTGGTCAGATTATTCCACCCGTGCTCAATGAAATGGCTAACCAAGGGCAGGTGAGTGTCTTTTTTACGGCTGATGTTATATCTATGTTGGGTGAATCGTGTCAGTAGTGTATTGCCAGTTTCACCTACATATTGCATCGAGCACGTGAGACAACTTATGAGATATATGCAATTTTTAGTTTTAGTGTTGGTACTTTTTTGGGTGGCGAACACCTGGTTGGTGTGTTTGTTGTATGCCCAGGGTTCAAATTTGTAAAACTCAGTGCGAGCAGCCTCAGTCTTCTGAGTCAACGGTGTTAATTTGGCTTTGATGAGTATATCCTGTATATTGTTGTTCTTCTTGTAGGCCGTGATTATTCTGTGGTCCACCAAAAGACCACCTTGTTCCTGGAGTATTTTAAAATTATTCTTAAAGGCTCTGGCCAATTTAGTGGCAGACTCCGAGTAGAATATGACCAGTGGTATCATGGGGTCCACGTTAATTGGTTTAACTGTTTTGAAAGTACTGTAGACCTGTCTAAGGAAAGACCAAGAGTACCCTCTGGTGGACAAGACCTTGCACAGCACCCTCACGGCAAACCCAAAGTCCTCTATTCTTGTGCAGATTCTGTGGAATCTTAAAAATTGGGATTTGACCAAGCCCGCAAAAGTGTGCTTGGGATGGTGGCTGCTTTTATTCAATAGAGCATGTGTGTCTGTTGCTTTAAAGAACACTTTAATGTCCAATCTGTTTGTTTGCTGGAAATTAGGGCCCTTAAAGGTTGTCGTGTCCAGAAAATCCACCTCAGTGAGACTGTGTGTTGATTTAATGGTGATGGAACTGTTAAAGTTGTTCAGAAAATTGCAGAATGTATCAAACTCCTGTAAAGAGTGTGTCCACACTCCCCAAATATCATCTAGGTATCTATAGTAATGTAAGGGTTTAATGGGAGCCTGTGATAAGGCTGATTGTTCCCACTGGGCCATGAAAATATTGGCAAAAGAGGGAGCAAATTTTTTACCCATGGCCGTGCCTGATATTTGTAAAAAGTATTTATCGTCAAATTCAAAGTCGTTTCTGGTAAGGTTAAGGTATAAGAGTTGTAATATTTCCTTATCTGGACGTTTGGAATCTGGATATAACTGAAAGGTATTTTTGACCGCCTCCATGCCTTGGTCTGTGTTGATATTTGTGTAAAGGCTGTCCACATCCATGGTGAACAGGAAGGCATCAGCTGGAATGTGCAGTAGTTTAATTTTGTTGACAAAGTCGTATGTGTCTTTAATGTAACTGGGATGTTTGATAGATATGGGATTGAGGTATGTCTCCACAAAATGGGCTGTGGCATATGTCTCACTACCACAATCCGAGACAATGGGCCTTCCAGGTGGAATTACATTGGGAAGGCTCCACTTGTCTCTGGCCTTGTGTATTTTTGGCAACATATAAAA